>NW_006399762.1:11185661-11188882 GCF_000299155.1 Elephantulus edwardii
GGAATGGGTAGGGAGAAAAATGCAACAATGAATGAATGGAAATCCAAAATTCTGCAAATGTTCATTAATAATAGTAATAATAATAATAATAACCCCACTAGATTCATCCTGGAGAGGTTTAAACTTGGCTGCTCCTAGGAGGCAAGGATTCTGGGGCTTTGTCTGACATACTTTGGACATGTTGTAAGGAGGGACCAGTCCTCGGAGAGGGACACCATGCTTTGGAGGGTGGAGGGACAGCACAGGAGGGAAAGATTGTCTATGAGGTGGATTGACTCAGTGACTGGGGTAATCAGGCTGGGTGTATTGTAGACAATAAGATTGGCAAAAGAGCAGGGTTTGAGGCTGTTTTACATAGGGTCACTATGAGTCTCAAGCAACTTGATGGCACATACAACAACAACAACAACAATAACAACAACAACAACAAGAAACTTGGTTTCGTCCTCTTCAAGACAGATCTATTTGATTTCTTGGCAGTTCATGAAGGAACCACAGTTCAAAGGAATCAATTCATCTTCGGTCATCTTTAGTCATTTTCTAGCTCTCTGATACATATCAAGCAATTGTGAAGACCATGGACTGGATCAAGCACACTTTAGTCTCCATACTGACACTGTAGATTCTCAGTACTATGGAGATGTCCCTGAAAGCAGTGCATTAGGGATGTATTATTTTCCATACCTTTTCAATCTATACCCAGAACTGATCATTCAGGAGGCTGGATTTATGAGGAGGCATTTGGCATGAGGATTATAGGAAAACTTATTATCAACAACCTACATTATTTAGATGACACAACCTTGCTTGCTGAAACTGAGCAGGATCTGAAGGGCTTACTGAAGAAGGTCAAGTACTGTAGTCTTCAATATAGGTCAAAGTTCAACATCAAGAATACGAAGATTCTCATCACTGGGCTCGTTGACCATACCATATTAAATGAAGAAGAGATTGAGGTTTTCACAATTATACATTCCTTGGCTCCACAATCAACAGTCTTGGCACCAGCAGTCAGGAAATCAAAATAATGATATATGATATCAAAATTATTATCACACTTTTTGCTCATGCACATTAATATCTTAATTTATAAATATACTCCTTAATAATAAAATTTCAGAGCACTGTGTTTCTGAGATAGAAAACAAACATTTGTAAGAGAAAGCAAAATGACAAATGTACATACCAAAACAAGTAGGATAATATTTTGAGAAAAATATTTCACATTGCTATTTTTAAGCAATAATAGTGAGGTAGCTTTCAATTTTCCACCAAGATATTGAAGATATTTGTATGAAACAAAGAGCAACTGATTATGGTTAGAAATTCCTGCCAAGTTTTTCAAACAAATTTTAAGATACTTATATACTTGTAACATGCAAAAGAAGTTGCTTTTTTTTTAAAGTCAAGGTTATTTGAATTGATAATTATAGAAGGAAACCAAAACCACTTAATTTTTTTTTTCTGCTAGGGAATTATTTTGAGCCTACCAGGCATGTAATATGTGCCACCATCTGGCTTTTAATAATATTATGCTCTCTAATGACTTCACGGGGCGGTGGGGAATCACACTTTAAATCCATTCAAATTATTTATAAAACCAAAATAGTCATAGATAAAATTAGTTTTTCTATATGATTCATACAACCTAGAAGCACTTAAATCATGACTGTAGTGACTTAAAATTATTTAATTAAAAAAATAAAGAAAATGTACTGGAGGCGGGAGAGGGAAGGGAAAAGGGAAGAAATGTGCAACAATGAATGAATGTAAATCCAGCTTTTCTGTAAAAGCTCATTAATGAAAGGTTTAAAGAAAATAAAGTTAAAATAATTTATAATTAATATATTGATGTTATTACATGCTGTCAAGTTGCCTACAACTCATAGCAACCCTATGTACAACAGCTCTGAAATCTGCCCTATCCTGAGCCAGCCTCACTCTCACTGACTCCAAAACACCTCTGCCCATTCCCCCAATCAATGTATCAGTCTATCTCATCTGGAGTCTTCCTCTCCTGAATTGTCCCTCCTCCCTTCTGAGCATAATGTCCTTTTACAAGGATTGGTCCCTTTTGGCCATCTGCCCAAAGTATATTATATGGAGCTTCGAAATCCTAACCTCCAAGGAGAAACTTGGCTTCACCCTCTCCAAGACAGTTTGTTTTCTTAGTGATCCATATAGAAAATATTAAATGGAAAAATAAGGTGAGGTTAAACGTGAACATGAAATGGAGTGTCCAGATTTAGAGTGTTTTATGTACTTATTAAACAAAGTAAACTATAAAGTGTGTTGAATCAGAACCAACCCATAACTCACCCTTTTACAGATTTTCAGAGGCAGATAAACTCATAGGAAAAGATTGTCGTTCCTTCTCCTGCAGAGCAGCTAGTGGACTCAAACTGTTTGCCTTCAGTATTGCAGTGCAGCTTTATGCCATTTTGCCACCAAAGTTCTCTAAATTGTTCCTGCTTCACATTTTGTGGAATAAGACTAAGACAGCTATGTGATGAAAAATAAGACACAACTCTAAAAAGAAGTAAAATAGAAGACATCATAACAGAACCAGCTGAAATGAAATCAATAATAATGGTATACTATGAAAAGCTATAAACTGATAAATTTGAAAACCTAAAGGGAATGGACAAATTCCTAGAAACTCGCAGCCTACCAAGATTGACATAGACAGATGTAGAACACCTAAACAACACATAACAAAAGAAAAAAATTAAGCAGGTCATAAAAAGATATTCCCATAACCACTACTTTAAAAAGATCCTAGCCTGCATGGACTCAAAGCTGAATTCTGCCAAACATTCAGAGATGAACTATCACAAGTTCTACTCAAATTATTTAAAATAATAGAAGAAGAAGCAACACTTCCAGAGTCATTTGATGAAGCAAGCACAATCCTAATACCAAAACCAGGTAAAGATCTTACCAAAAAAGAAAATTATAATCCAATATATCTCATAAATGCAGATGAAAAATCCTTAACAAATTCTGGCCAACAGAATCCAATAATAATACATTAAAATAATAATTCAACATGACTGAGTAGCTTTCATAATAGAGATGCAAGGATGGTTTCACATAAGAAAAACAATCAAAATAAATCATCATTTTAGCAAAGCAAATAAAAAAACCCACATGATCATATCAATAGACTTAGAAAAGTCCCTTGGAATTTGTTGTCTCTGAAAACTGTATGTATGTGTATA
>NW_006399762.1:11189040-11191972 GCF_000299155.1 Elephantulus edwardii
CACAGTTTCAAAACATAAAATCTGCACTACGAAGCCTTCCTCTTTTATACTAGTTATTTATAAATTTAAATATCTGGGTAATTTAAATTACATTTTACTTTCAATCATCAATTTTTTGCCACTATTAAGGTCACTAGTATAATATAAAAAAGTCTCTATCATGCACTTTTTTTGCATGAAGCAGTGGAATTTCCTTAACGAGACTCCAACCATATGCATGCATACTCCTTCAAATCAACCTCTCACAAAATAAGATCTCTAAGTCACTCTAGTTGAAAACACTAAATACCATGCCTCTGGAAACTCTATGAACTCTGAAAAATGCTGACAGTTATGGAAAGACTTTTGGGCTTTGTTCATAGGGTCACTGTGAGTCGTGCTCGACTCCAAGGTAATCATCAACAACAATTAGTTAAATATTATAAACTGAACATGCCTTTTCTGTTGTCTTCTTTTCTAACTTGATATACTATTTTTCTCATTAATTTATCTCATTGCCATAGAGTCAGAGGGAATTCATAACTGATCTTTCTGTGGGTTGCTAAGGCATAAATAATACCAGAGAAGACTGTCCATTTTTGTTTTGCAGAGCAGTTGATGGTTTTGAACCTATAGCGAGGTGCCAACTTAACAACTCAACACCTGAAGGACTGTGTAACCAGACCACTCTTCTCATTCATCACTTGACTTCTTAAGCCAAATTTAAAAACAAACAACAAAGCAAAGCCCTGTCTATGGATTGAATTCTAACCCAAGGTGATGACACATCAGGTTTTAAAGGCTGTTAATTTTAATAACAGGAAATTTTCCATTCCCCCCTCCCCCCACATGCACTTGCCATTAAATTCAACCTATAAATCTTTTGGATAACAGATCGACACATTAAAAACTCCAAAACAAAGTTTACTTGGAGCCAACTTAACATATTTTCAATTTTTCATCTTGAAGGTTTTACTACTTTTATTAATATCATAGATCTTCCCTTCTGTAAAGGACTGCTGATATGCAATATTCAAAGGAGAAAAATGAATATCAGATCTCTAAATTAGTAAAAGAATTTGTACTATAAACAATGTGAAATTTTCTAGTAAAATATGATCATTAGGAAGTAATTTCTTAGAATAGATTTTGATGATAATTGTGTTAGACAATTGAAAATACAGTATCAAAGAAATTATAAAATCCGATAACTTCATCACATTCTGTTTAAATTATTTAATCTCATTAGCAACAAAGCCCAATGGAAGAGATTCTCAGTATTTTGACTAATTTAATTTTCTTTTTGAAATTTTAATTAAGATAACAAAATTAGAGAAATATATTAGCATGGTAATAAGGGAATATTTTAATGTCAAACAAGAAAAGCACACAAACAAAGAAACAAATATGTAGACTGAAATGGTTTACATTGGTAATCTTTAAATTGTCAACTATTGTAGGTGTTTAGGAGTCTCTTTAAATTATTGTTTGTTATGTGCCATCGAGTTGCCTGTGACTCATAGCAACCCTGTGTAAAATAGCCCTAAATCCTGCTCTACACCTATCCTAATTGTCCCAGTCATTGCATGAATCCATCTCATTGATAGTCTTCCTCTCTTGCGCTGTCCCTCCATCCTCCCAAGCATGATGTCCTTCTCCAAAGACTGATCCCACCTTACAACATGTCAAAAGTACATCAGATGAAGCTTCAGAATCCTTGCTGCCTCTAAGGAGCAGCATGGCTTCATCCTCTCAAGGATGAACTTGTCTGTTCTCTTAGCAGTCCTTCTCCAGCATCAAAGGTCAAAGACATCAACTTTCCTTATATCATCCTTAGTCATTGTCCAGCTCTCTGATGCATAGCAAGTAATTGCAAAGACCATGTCCTGTATTAGGCACATCTTAGTCTCTAGAATGACACCATTGTTCTTCACTACTTTGGAGAGATCTCTGACAGCAGACTTTCCCAATGCAATTAGTATTTTAATTTCCTGGCTACTGGTACCAGGAGTGTTGATTGTAGGGATAAGCAAATTGAAAATATCAACAATCTCAATCTCTTCATTATCTATCATGATGCTGTCAATCAGCCCAGTGGTGGGTGTCTTAATTTTCTTTACGTTGAGCTTCAATTCAGATTGAAGGCTCCAGTCCTTGATCTTCTGCAGCAAATGATTCGGGTCCTCCTCAGATTCAACAAGCAGGATTGTGCATAATGCAGATTGTTGGTGAGTCTACCACACTTCTCCTCATTAAGCCCAGCCTCCCAGATAATCTATTCCACATATAGATTGAAAAGATATGGATATAAGACATATTCCTGATGCAAAAGCTTCCCAATTATGAACCAAGCAGTGTTTTCTTGTTCTGTCCTGATGATGGCTTCCTGGTCCAAGTTTAAGTTTTGCATAAGCACAATCAAGTGTTCTGGGATCCTCATTCTTCTCAAAGTCAGCCACAGTTTGTTGTGATTCACACAGCCTTTGCACAATGAAACATAGATAGACATTGCTCTGGAACTCTGCTTTCAGCCAGGATCCATCTGGCATTAGCTATAATATCTCTAGTGCCACGGTCTCTTCTAAATTCAGCCTGCACTTCACGCAGTTCACGGCTTATGTGCTGTTCCATTCATTTTTGGATAATATTCAATAGAATCTTGCTTTCATGTGATAGCAATGATGTTGTTGTTGTTGTTATGTGCTTCGAGTCACTTCTGACTCATAGTGACCCTACGTACAACAGCTCTAAACTCTGTTCTGTCCTGTGCCAATCTCACTGTCTCTGACACACTCATCCCAATTGCCCCAGTCACTGAATCAATCCATCTCCCAGAGGGCCTTCCCCTCCAGCACCTGCCCTCCAATCTCCCAAGCACCTCTCCAAGGACCGATCCGTCCTTACAATATGACCAAAGTATGTCAGACCAAGCCTCAGAATGCTTGCCTCCAAG
>NW_006399762.1:11193649-11200329 GCF_000299155.1 Elephantulus edwardii
GTTTCATTTTCTTCATCTTCAGCTCCAGCTTGAACTTGCAAATAAGTAGTTGGTGGTCTGTTCAATAATCAGCTCTGGGCCTAGTTTTCACAGCTGATATTGAGCTTCTCCTGCAGTTCCTTCCTCAGATGTAATCGACCTGATTCCTATGCATACCATCAGGTGAAATCCATGTGTATATGTCTCTCAAAAGATATGTTTGCGATGAATAAGACATTAATTGTGCAAAATTCAGTCATTCTATCTCCTGTTCCACTTCTGTCTCTGAGTCCGTGTTTTCTGACTATTGAGTCTTCTTCTCTGTTCCCAGCTTTTGCATTCCAGTCACCCATTCTTATCAATGCATCTTGATTGCATGTTTTATCGATTTCCGACTGTAAAAGTTGCTACAAATCTTCTATTTCCTCTTCTTTGGATCTGGTTGTTGGTACATATATCTGAATGATAGTGGTATTCACTGGACTTCCTTGTATGCATATGGATATTATCCTGTCACTCACTATATTGTATTTCAAGACGGATCTAGAAATGGCTTTTCTAACTATGAAAGCAACCCCATTTTTCCTCACCTTTTCATCTCTGGAGTAGTATATCATATGTTCATCTAATTCAAAATGCCCCATGCCGGTCCATCTCATCTCACCGGTGCCTAGTATGTCAATACTAATGCGTTCTATTTCCTCCTTAACAATATATAACTTTCCCACATTCATGGTTCTCACATTCCATGTTCCAATCACTAGTGTCTGCTTACAACTGTTCCTTTCCCTTTGTATTTCCATACTCAGTTGCCATTTCTGTCATTCTACGTGTGTTCTATTGTACATGGGTTTTCAGAGGCCTGCTAATTTGGAAGTGGATGGCCAATCCTTCTTCCTAGTGTATGTCAATCTGAATTTTCAGATTTAGAGAAGTATCCAACAGATAAGCATTTTACAGAAAAAGTGAAAATATATCCCTTATTGTGGAATTAATCATTAGTTTCGGTGTTGTTCCTGCACTTGGCTCAAGTGCCCTGACCCACTTATTTCTTTGCTACGTCAAGATACCCCTCCACTTCTACCCACTCCCTTCATCACCTATCTCCCACTGTCTAGCCCTTGATATGATAGCTTATTTCTAAAGCTTCCTTGGCTTCTGTGATTCCAGATTCATCAGCTACTAACAGTTTCTTATGCTGTGACCAGATGATACTGTCTGATAATTTCCACATTCTGTTGGATTACCTTTCTTGGATTGAGAACAAATATAGATCTCTTCCAGTTAGTTGGTCAGGTGGTTGTCCTCCAGATTTTTTGGCACAACTTGGTGAGGACGTCCAAAGCAGGGTCTGGTTGTTAAAATATGTTAGTTGGTATGCTATCAATTCCTGGAGCCTTGTTTTTTAACCAATTCTTTCAGATAGCTTGAACTTCTTTCATCACCACAGGCTCTTGCTCACACAGTAGTTCATTAAATTCTTCTGCATCCACCAATTCCTTTTGATACAATGACTCTGTACACTCTTTCCATCTTCTTTTAAAGTTTCTTGGATTACTTTATATCCTGCCCAAAGAATCCAGTATTGCAACTCAAGGTTCGAATTTGTTCTTTAGTTCTTTCAGCTTAAAAAATGCTGAGCGAGTTTGGTTCTTTTGATTTTCTGACCCCGGCTCCTTGCACATTTCATTATAATATTTTACTTTGTCTTCTCACTGCATCCTCTGGAACCTTCTCTTCAACTCCTTAACATTTTTATTTCTTCCTTTTGCTTTGGATTCTGGGTGCTCCAGTACAATATTTAGAGTTTCTTATGGCATCCATCTTTTTCATTTCCTCATCATCTGTCTTTGTAATGACAATATTATGCATTCTTCCTGGATGATATCCTTGATATCTGCCCACAACTCATCAGGTCTTCACTCATTAATTTCCAAGGCTCAGACCTGTTCCTGGGATGGTTTTGGATTCATATGGTATAGACTCAAGGTCAAATTTTGGTTACTGTGGACTTTATTTCATTTTCCTCAGCTTCAGTTTTAACTTGCATATGAATAGTTGGTGGTCTGTTCCACAATCAGCATCTGGAATAGTTTTCAAAGCTGATATTGAGCTTCCCCAGAGATTCTTTCCATAGATGCTTTAAATTATTAGTGACTACCTGTATGCAGAACAGATTATCTGGAGGCTGGGCTCTGTGAGGAGAAGTGTGGTGTCAGATTGGTGGAAAATCTATTAACAATGACACAACCCTGCTTGCTGAAACTGAGGAGGACCTGATCATTTGCTGCAGAGGTTCAAGGACTGCAACCTTCAGTATGGATTGAGGCTCAATGTCAAGAAGACAAAGATTCTCACCACTGGACCAATTGGCAGCATCAGGATAGATGGTGAAGAGAGTGAGATTGTTAACAGTCAACACTCTTGGCACCAGCAGCCAGGAAATTAAAAAAAAACCAAAACCAAACATATTGCAATGGGAAAGTCTGCTGTTAGGGACCTCTCCATGGTACTAAAGAGTAATGGTGTCACTCTGGAGACGAAGGTGTGTCTGATACAGGCTATGGTCTTTGCAATCACTTGTTATGCATTGGAGACTTGGACAATGACTATGGAGGATAGAAGGAGAATTCATGCCTTTGATCTGTGGTGCTGGAGAAGAATATTGAATATAACATGGACTGCCAAGAAAACAAACAGATTCATCCTAGAGAGGGTTAAACCAGGCTACTCCTTGGAGGCAAGCATTCTGGGGCTTCGTCTGACTTATTTTTGACATGTAAGGAGTGACAGGTCCTTGGAGAGGGACATCATGCTTGGGAGGGTATAGGGACAGTCTAGGAGGGGAAGACCTTCTATGAGGTGGATTCATTCAGTGACTGGGGTAATCGGGATGGCTGTTTCAGAGGCAGTGTGATTGGCACAGGATAGAGCAGGGTTTAGGGCTGTTGTGTATAGGGTCGCTATGAGTTGCAAGCGACTCGACAGCACATAACAACAACATATAAAGTACTAAAAAACTTTACTTAATAATGCATTGTCCTCATCATTACAACTGTATTTTAGACCATATTATTTCTACTTTTTTAAAACCATGATTGGTTTTCACCAAGGAATGGCCCCTCTTGATAACATGCTCAAAGTATGTGACACAAAAGACTTGCCATTGTTACTTCTAAGGAGCGTTCAGTCTGCACATGGGCCAAGACAGGTTTGTTATTTCTTTTAGTAGTAGATGGTATAGTCAATTTTCATTTGAAATACAACAAAGAGATATTGATTTCACCTTCCCCCTGCCCCCAGTTTTCTTTATTCATTGACTTCATTTCACTTGCACATGAAACAACTGAATATACCATGACTTTGGTTACATAGAGCTTAGTACTTTAAGTATCATCCTTGGTCTGTAATACTTTGAAGAGACTCTTTTCAGCATAATTGTTCAATATAATACGAGGTTGCTTACCAGTTTATTCCTGGAAATTTGGAAGACAATTGTCTGGCCAACAGAAATGGACGAGGTCCTTATTTATTTCTGTTCCCAAGAAAAATGATCCAACTGAATGTGGAAACTATGAAACAATATCATTAATATCACATGCAAACAAAATACTTCTGGATATTAAAAAAATTGACTAGAATGGTACATACATATGGAACTGCTGGAGTTTAAGCAGGATTTAGATGAAGTCATGGCATCAGATGGATTCAAGCTGAAGGTAAAGAATACCAGAAGTATGCCTATATGTGCTTTATTAACCATGAAAAGACATTTGACTGAGTAGATCAAAACAAGTTGTGGCTCTCTCCTCCATATTTCCTTTTAAGGACGCATGTCTGTTTCTTTGGTGATATAACTTTCTGTAAATCTACTTTTACTATTTTACTTTCAAAAACTCCCTAAAACCAAAACAAGCTGTGGCTGACATTGAGAAGAACAGCAGTTCCAGATCACTTAATTGTTCTCATGTGAATTCTATTCCTTGACCTGGAGGCTTTTGTGCAAACCCAGCATGGTTTAAAATTATGAAGGTAGTGCATAATTATGGTATCATTTCTCTTTATCTACTTAATCAGTATATTTAGCAAGTTACATGAGAAACTGAGCCCTATGAAGAGGAATGTGGCATCAGGATTAGAGGGAGACTCACCAATAACCTGTGTTATGTAGATGACACAACGTTGCTTGCTGAAAGTGAAGAAAACTTGAAGCACATGTTGCAAAAGATCAAGGAACGCAGCCTTCAATATAGATTGCATCTCAAAGTCAAGAAGCATAGGTTCTTACCACTGGACTTTTGGTAACATTATGATGGATGAAGAAGAGATTGAAAGTATCAACAAATTCATGTACTTGGTTCCATAATTAATACCCTTGCTATCAGCAGTCAGGAACTAAGGAGATGCATTGAACCAGGAAAATCTGCAGTTAGAGACATCTACAAGTTATTGAGGGGTAATGATGTCAGTTTGAAGACTAAGGAGCATCAGATCCAGGTCATGGTCTTTCTAATTACTTGCTGTGCATCTGAGAGCTGGACAGTTAATAAGGAATATTTTAAAAAAAAGAAAAAGGATTGACACCTCTGAATTGTGTTGTTGAGAAGTGCTGAACATCTCATGAATTGCCAACAAATAAGATTTGGGGAAGGCGCAGCCGCAGTGCTTTCCAGAGGCCAGAATGATGAGGCTTCTCCTCAGTTACTTTTGTCTTACTGCTAAGAGGGACTTTTCCTTGGGGAGGGACATGATGCTAGGAAGGATGGTGGAGGGGTCGGCCCAGGAGAGGAAGATCTTCAACCACGTAGATTGATACAGTAACTACTGCAATTGTGTGTCTAGTATGTCAAGAAGTGTAAGGATAGCACAGGATAGAAGAGAATTCTGATCTTTTTTTCATAGTGTCACTAAGAATTATACTTGACTTGATGGCATACAACTACAGCAGTATGATGAGGTTTAATTCCTTGTTTTCATTGTAGATCCTGGTCAAATAAATCCTGATAAGTTAAAAAAAATGTTGTCTATTTATCTTGATGTTGATTTTTTCCAGTTGTAAGGATTCTTAATTAATCTATTATTGATTTGCATATAATTATTCATGTATATTGTGATAATGCATGCATATTTATTTTATACAATCTTTAGCATTTTGTTTCTTTTCAGTACATTGTGTTGTATACAATCATTTATATGAATTATCTTTTATATAATTAACTATTATTCATCTATGATTTTTATGACTTCTTTCAACTCCCCATTAAGTCATTGCCCTCCTTTAGTTCCTCCACCCATCCATTTAACCTCTAGTTTCCCAGTGTTTTCCATTCTTTCCATATTTCTGCCCCTTCTCCTTTCCTCCTTCCCACTTTGAATACCAATACACATCGTCCTCAGTTACTCCTCTATTTTTAAAATAATGATTTTAAGCAGTAATGATATTCATGAGACTGAGTGATATAACTCAGCATAACACTCTCTACAATTTCTCATACTATATAGTATCTTATGAAATTGTTGTTCCTTAGTGTTACATCACATTTTGTTGCGAGCATGTACCATAATTTCCTAATTAACTTGTTTGTTGGTGGTTGTTTAGGTTGTTCGCAGTTTCAGTTTTCCTGCTATTATGAACATTGCTACCATGAACTTCAGTGTACAAATCCCAAAATGGATCCTTTGTTTGTGTCTCAGTTCTCCTAGCAGTGGAATAGTTGGATCATATGTTATTTTTATGTTCAGTTTTTTAGCAAATGTCAAACTCCATTCTAGAGAGGTTGTAGCATTTTACAACCTCACCAACAATACTTGAGAGTTCCAATCTCTATGTGTCCTTTCCAACATTTATTACTTGTCCTGTTCAACTTTGCTACTTTTTTGTTAAATTTAAATCTTATTGACAGTAATTTTGAACATTTCCTCATGCTTCTTCTGGTCATCTGAATGTCTTTTGTTGTGTTGTAAAAATATTCCTTAAAAATATTTTTGAGTCTTTTGTTTATTTTATAATTGAGTTATCAAACTTTATTCTTACGGAGGTCTTGAAGTATTTGGTAAACTTAATACAAGATCCGTGCCTCTAAGGTTTCATTTCCAAATGATTTTTGTAAACCTATAGAATCTCTTTACATATTACTGGAAAAAGTTTCTGATTCACACTTTTTTTTCATTTGTTCTTTGGGCAGTGCATGAATGAAATATTAAAGTCCTTTCTCTAACAACACAACTCAAAGACATAGATTTTCTTCTGTAATTCTTATTAATTGTCCAAGCTGTTAACACAAAACAAGTGACTAAAAAGATCATGGCTTGAATTAGTCTTTGGCATTCTTAGCAAGTTATTTAAGTCTTTCTCAATTTGAGTGAACAACATTGTGTGCTCCGCATAACGCTGGTTCTTGATGAGTTTTTTTCCAATAAGATGCCACATTAATTCTTCACAGACTCTTATTTCTGGAATGATTTGTTCAGAATGCAAATTAAATAGGTATGGAGAAAGTATACAGTCTGATTCACACCTTTCTTGATATTAACCACATAGTATTCACTTACTCTGTTCCGACTAAAGCTTCTTGGTTCAGGTATAAGTTTCCTATAAGCCTTATAACTGCATTCTTGTTCTTCTCAATGGTAATCATAGTTTGTTATGATTCACATAATCAAATGTTTTGTATAGTCAAAGATATATATATATATATATA
>NW_006399762.1:11200429-11202226 GCF_000299155.1 Elephantulus edwardii
AGAGAGAGAGAGAGACTATTATCTGAATAAAACAAGAGAATACTATAGGTCTAAAATTAAGAAAAGTGTGTGTCAGGGTTGAATCATTGAATCCACTCATCATATTTATTGAATCTGTATACTAAGCAAATAATTCTAGAAGGACACCTCTATGAAGAAGCATACAACACCAAGAAGAGAGGAAGACTCATCAACAGCTTACATTATGTAGAAAACACAACCTGGGTTGCTAAAAGTGAGTATGCATTTAAGTGCTTGCTACAAAGTATAAAGCATTAGAGCCTTCAATACGGAATACATCTCAAAGTTAAGAAAACAAAAGTTGAGGTGGAAGGAGATGGAACAGCTCGAGCAGCTCAAGAGAAGTAGAAACACCAATTCTGGAAAGGAACTACAGGCATATTGGTTTTTCATTCAGGTACTTTGGGTGGATCAGTGCTGTTGGAACTAAGGCCCACACAAAATACAGGTCCTTCATAAAACACTGTCATACTCTGGGACATTATATAATTACAGTGACCTAAAATATACTAAGAAAAGATTCATAGAAAGTCAAGAAAGCAGCAGTCTGCCTCAGTTATTGTGAAAAAACCTCAAAATCACCCTTTTCCTAATAAAGCAGTCCGATGAATACCCCAGATAGAACCAGAAGAAATATGTTGATATAAAGTTATTTAATAAACTAAAGAAGAATATGAAAATTATGGAAGAAACAATTAAGAAAGCAAATATACCAGAGACAAAAATCCAGAAGAAATATATCAAAGAGGAACAACTGGGAATAAGTATGGAATAAAATGCAAAAGATGGAAGAAAGTATTGATAATATAAATAAAGAGGTACAAGAACTTAAAAAAATCACATGACAGAAAAAATAGAAAATAAAATAACAATTTAATCCTAAAGACTCTAGAAGAAAAACATTTTATAAAGACAAGAGCTGAACTAAGTATGATAGAAAACAGAAAAAACACTTGAAACCATCAATAAAATCAGGAGCTAGTTTTTTTTTAAAGAGTCAATAAAGTTGACAAACTACTGGCAAATTTAACAAAAGAAAAAAAAAGACACAGAGAACTTGTTTATGAAATGATATCGGTGACATCACAACAGAACCAGGTGAAATGAAATATCGATATCAGAATACTATGAAAAGCTATACCCTAATAAATTTGAAAATGTAGAGTAAATGGAAAAATTCCTTGAAACTCATACCTTACCCAGATTGTCAAGGACACATATAAGACATTTGAACAGGCACATCACAAAAGAAGAAATTGAATAAGTCATGAAAAGATTTACCTTAAGAAAAGTCCTGGATCAGATGGCTTCACAGCTGAATTCTACCAAACATTCAGACAATCTATCACCAATTCTACTTAAATTATTTCAGAATATTGAAAAAGAAGGAATACTCCCAGAGTCATTCCATGAAGCAAACATAATATTAATACCAAAACCACATAAATATATTATCAAGAAAACTAAAGACCAATATCGCTCATGAATATTGATGCAAAAACTCTTAACAACATCCTAGCCAACAGAATCCAAAAAGCACATTATAAAAAAGGTCACCATGACCAAGTGGGAATCATAATTTGTGTGCAATACTGGTTCAACATAAGAAAAAGAATCAATGTAATTCACCATCTTGCTTTTGTTGTTATTAAGTGCCACTGAGTCGTAGACAATTCACAGTGACTCTATGAACTAAAGACGTGAAGACTTGTATAACTTTTATCATTTCTCCAAGTTCATAGAGTTTCCAGAAGCAAGCTACTTCAGAGACAAGCT
>NW_006399762.1:11202496-11205318 GCF_000299155.1 Elephantulus edwardii
TGCCCATTATGCTTTCCTAAAAACAAGATCAAACCGCTGTAGAATCAAGCTGCTCCAGACCCCTGCCTCACTTGGTAGCCAGCCCATCCTGGTGACCCCATGTCTTTTTAAATAGGAGGCAGGATACAATCAATTGGCTAATAAATATTGCCATCATGTCTCCTGGACAACAAGATCAATCCTCTACAGAACCAGGCTGCTTCTGGTGCCTGCCCCACCTGGAAGCATATTCATCATGTTGTTATGTGCTGTTGAATGTGTATATTCATCATATTAACAAAATAAATAACAAGAACCAGATGATCTTAGCATTTAATGCAAAAAGGCATTTAACAAAATCCAACACCCCTTTCTGATAAAGACACTCAGCAAAATTGAAATAGAAGAGAATTTCCTTAATACAGTGAAAAGCATATATGCAAAACCAAGAGCCAACATCATTCTCAATGGAGAAAGACTAAAAGCATTTTCCTTGGGAACAGGGACCACACAAGAATACCCACTGTCATCAGTTTTACTCAATATTGTGTTGGAAGTGCTTACTAGGGCAATATGACAGGGCAAGAAAATAAAATGTGTCAAGATCAGCAAAAAGCTACTTTAACTATTAGCATATGCAGATGATACAATAGTGTACACAGAAAACCCTAAAGACTCAATAAATAAAATCTTAGAGTTAGTAGGTCAATATAATAGAGAGACAGGCTATAAGATCAATTCTCAAAAATCAGTGGGATTCCTCTACAGTAATAAAGTTAATTCAGAGAAGGAAACCAAGAAGGCATTACCATTTACAATAGCCCTCATAAACTGAGATACTTGCAAGTGAACATAACTAGAAATACAATTGATATATACTAAAAAAATACCAAAGAAACATAAAAGTACCAAGAAACCAACCCTACAGAACATTTCTGCAAGACACAGTAGAAGATCTAAAGAGACGGAAAAATGTGCCCTATTCAAGCATCGAGGACTCTCCTTCATAGAGTCGCTATGAATCTCCTGCGACTCAACAGCATTTAAAAACAATTCATGGATAAGAAAACTCAATATTGTGAAAATGGCGATCCTATTAAAAGAAATTTACATGTTCAACTCAATCTTAATCCAGGTAGCAAATTCAAATTTCAAGGCAATTGAAAGGAATATTTTTGAGTTTATTTGAAGAAGAAAGAGATATAGAATAATCAAAGCATTTCTGAAAAGCAAAAATGAAATGGGAGGCAAAGCATGCCCTGACCTCAAAGCCTACTACACAGCAGTAGTAACCAAAGCAGTATGGTACTAGACCAATGACAGACACATAGACCAACGGAAGAGAATTGAGAATCCAGAAATAGTTTCAGCTATCTACGGTCAACTGACATATGGAAAAAAATCAAAGATATTAAATGAACAAATGATAATGTCTTCATCAAATAGTGCTTGCAAAACTGGATTGCTGCCTGCAAAAATCTGAAACAAAATCTACATTTCACAACATACAGAAAAATCAACTCAATTTAGATCAGAGACTTGGGAGTAAAGCCCAAAATCATGAAGTTCATAAGAACAAATTGGTATCAAGCTTAGAAGCCATAGTTTATGATATAAAAAGACTGACAAATATAACCAGAAAAAAATATAACCAGAAATGCAGTCTGAATAGGAAAAAATTGAAAAAGGGGACCTTCCAAAGATTAAATTCTAGTTCACTTCAAAGACTTTTTCCAACAGGGTGAAAGAAAATCTACTGACTGGAAACAAACATTTGGGAATACCATCCCAGACAAGGGTCCCATAACGAAAGTTTATAGAATACTCTGTGCTTCCACAAAAAGCAAAGACTAATAACCCAATTATGAAAGAAAAAAACCAAATTAAAAAGAAAAAGACGAATAACCCAATTATGAAATGGGCAAAGAACATGGAAAGAATTTTCACAGAGGATGATATTCAAATATCCAACAGACACATGAAGAAATGCTCAAAATCACTAGCAATAAGAGAGGTACAAATTAAAACCACAAATAAATACCAACTACTTCCACTATCAGTGCCAAAGATTAACAAGATAGTAAGTAATAAATGTTGGAGAGGATGTGATGAAATAGACACTCTTATACATTATTGGGGGGGATTGTAAAATGGTGCAACCATTCTGGAAGGCAGTTTATTGATTCCTTAAAATGCTGAGCGTAGAAATTCCGTGTAACACTTATTCCACTGCTTGGAATATACTCTGAGGAAATGAAAACTGAGGAACAAATGGACACTTGTACACCAATGTTCATAATAATGTTATTCACCATCACAAAAACATTGAAAGAATCTGTTGTCAAAAATAATGTATTAAAATTTTGTAAATAAACTAGTTTATAAAAATTTCCAACCAAAAACCAAAAGAAAACAAAAAACCCAAAAAAACCCAACCACCCCAAAACAAAACAAAACTAAAATCCATGAAAACAACCTAAATGTCCAACCACAATTTAATGGATTGAGAAACTTTTGTACAATCCCTCAATAGAATAATATGCAGCATGTAGAAGCAATGATTATGTAAATTACTACCTAACTTGTGAGGCACTGGAGAGCATTTTGCTGAGTGAACTAAGTCTCATGAGGACAAATACTGTGTAAAACCATTATTCAGAATGAGTATGAGGATCCAAAGTGATGGTGGGGTGAAGGTGGAATCAGAGAGTGGAAGAAGATGGGCAGGAGGCGGGTAATCAATTTGATGAGTTAAGGGTGATAAAGGAAATGGGAAAGATCCAGTGTTAAACACAATGTATTAAAATGTTGTAAATAAATCAATATAACATTTTTAAAAAGAA
>NW_006399762.1:11210918-11225108 GCF_000299155.1 Elephantulus edwardii
AACAACAACAACAACAACAACAACATTAGTGTATCTGTCCACATTATCTTCAACACTTATTTGCTTTCTTGTTAAATTTTGCCACTCCTGTTGGGTGAGAAGGTATCTCATCGTGATTTCAATTAGCAACTTTCTTAATGCCAGTGATTTTTAACATTTCTCCATGTGTCTATTGGTCATCTCAGTGTCTTCCTCTGTGAAAAGACTTTCCATATCTTTTACCCATTTTGTAATTTGGTTGTCAGCATTTTCCTTTAAGCTTAACTCATGTTTCGAAAAGGTGGCATAGGTAATTGGTAAGCTTATTTGGAGAAGGAAGAGACCCTGAATAAGGAAAGTACTGCTGAAAGATATGAATGAACAACACTCTCTGATCTCAAAACCTACTATACAGCTGCAATAACAAAAACAGTACTGTAATAACTAAAAATAGTACCAGCGTAATGAAAGACAAATCGACTAATGGAAAATCATCAAGAACCCATAAATCAACCCATCTATCTCTGATCCACTGATATTTGACAGGGAAATAAAACCTATAAAATGGGCATGCAACAATTTTTTCCACAAATTGCGCTGACAAACCGGGCTGCTTCCCAGAAAAAGCTGAAGAAGGATCCCCACCTCTCACCATATACAAATATAAACTCAAGGTGGATCACAAACCTACAGGAAAAGACCAAAACCATAAATAAAGATCATAAGAGACAAAGTGGGTCCAAGCTTAGAAGACTTTTTATGGTATTAAAAGCTCCATACAACCAGAAATACACAATCGAAAGAGGTTACAATTGATTGATAAATGGAATTTTCTGAAGATTAAATCCCTCTGCACACTAGAAACTTTTTCCAATAGGGTTAAAAGAAATAAATTATGTAATCCAGTGACCATTGGAGTGGGAACAAATATATTTTCACAGGAAGAGATCTATGTTTGTTCCCATTTCAAAGAAAGGTGATCAAACGGAGTGTGGAAATTATTAAACAATATTAACATCACATGCAAGCAAGATTCTGCTGATGATTATCCAAAAACGACTGGAACAGTGCATCAACAGAGAACTGCCAGAAGTGCAGGCTGGTTTTAGAAGGAATTGTGGTATTAGGGATAATGTAGCTAATGTTATATGTATCTTGACTGAAAGTAGGGAGTCCCAGAGGAATGTCTATCTGTGTTTCACTGATTATGCAAAGCTGTTTAACTGTACGGATCACAACAAACTGTGGCGAACTCTGAGAAGAATGGGAATCCCAGAACAACTTGATCGTGTTAATGTGAAACCTATTCTTGGACCAGGAGGCAGTCATCAGAACAGAGCAAGGAAACACTGCATGGTTCAAAATTGGGAAGGGTGCACTCCAGGGATATATCTTACCTCCATACCTTTTCAATCTTTATGCAGAGTAGATTATCTGAGAGGCTGAGCTCTATGAGGAGAAATGTGACATCAGCATTGGAGGGAGACTCATCAATAATCTGAGTTACGCATATGACGCAAATATGCTTGCAGAGACTGAGGAGGACCTGAAGTGCTTACTGAGGAGGGTCAGGGACTACAACCTTCAGTATGGATTGAGGCTCAATTTCAAGAAAAGATGTTCACCACTAGGCAGATTGGCAGCATCATGATGGATGGTGAAAAGATTGAGAGTGTTCACAGTTTTAGTTTGCTTGGCTCCACAGTCAACACTCTTGGCACCAGTAGCCAGAAAACTAAAAGATGTATTGTGATGGGAAAGTCTGCAGTTAGATGTCTCTTTAAAGTAATGAAGATGAACGATATCAGTCAGGAGACTAAGGGGCGCCTGTTACATGTCATGGTCTTTGCAATCACTTGCTATGCATCAGAGAGCTGGACAATGACTAGGGATGATAGGAGAATTGACGTTTTTGAGCTGTGGTATTGGAAAAGACTATTGAATATGTGATGGGCTGTTAAGAAAAAGAACAGATTTGTCCTTCACAGGGTGAAGCCAAACTGCTTCTTGGAGGCAAAAATTCTGAAACATCTTATGACATACTTTGGACATGTTGCAAGGAGGGACCAGTTCTTAGAGAGGGACCTCATGCTTGAGAGAGTGGAGGGACAGCACAGGAGAGGAAGACCCTTGATGAGATGGATTGATTCAGTCACTGGGATAATGGGGTAGGTGTGTCTGAGACACTGAGATAGGCAAAGAATAGGACAGGGTTTAGTCCTGTTGTACATGGGGTTGCTATGAGTCGCAGGTGACTCGGCACACAAAAACAATGACAACAACAACAGTAATCATTGACGTGATTTGTTCTTGAATAACATTAATTGTAACATGCTTTAGAGTCTGTTTCTTTGGTGGATAATTAATTATTATTCATTGTTAAACATCAATCTACTTGTTGGTATTTAATAACCAGATGGGTAAATTTACAATACCAGACATCTTATGATTTCACATAAAACTCAAAAATAGAAATTCATTCCTCATTGCCTTCAATTCAGAGTCAACTCATAGCCACTCCATCTATGAATGAATAGAATTCTATAGTTCTATAATTCTATAAAATTCTATAATTTTATAATTCTATTCTTCTATTCTATTCTATTCTGGTCTGGTCTGTTCTATTCTATTCTACACTACTCTACTCTTATTCTATTCTATTCTACTCTACTCTATTCAATTCTATAATGAACTTGAATTCTAGAAGCCTGTAAATTTTATGGGAGGCACTTGCTCATCTTTCTCTTACAGAGTTGCTGGTAAATTTGAATCTTTACAGAGGAGCAAACTCTGAATTACTGATGCAACTAACTCCCTATGGACATCACTATGGCTCCCTAATGCTAAATATAGCATTGTTTAAATGACTACTATGAATTTAGAAAACATTTTTTTGAGTTTAGAACACATCGTTTCTTAATTTTTTTTGTTATTGTTTTACCAATTGAGTTAAAAATTAGCTTATGTTCATCATTCTTCTTGGAGTGCTTATGAGGACAATTTTTGTTAATATATATAAAATATTTGTCCCATCTCTCCTATAATATTAATAAATTTAAAATGCAATAACAATTATGTGTATAAAATATCTAAAATAAAGATTTCTTAATTAGATGACAATTATGTCAATAAAATGTTGTTGTTAGCAGTCCAGTCTAGTAATAGAGAGCAAAAGATTTGAACTGACTTTTTTTTTAACTTTAAAAGTAATTAAATTAGGTCTTTTGCACCAGTTTGTGAGGATAAACTCCATTAGTGATGGAGGATAAAAAACACAGGTAGCGTTTCAGCTAAGGAACAGTTCTGATTTTTTGACAAAAATTGAGAATTTATAGCTTCTTGATTAACCTTGTTATGCTCTATAATCTCGTGTTTTTCCTTCTCTGTGTGGAAAATCTCACTATCCTGACGTCTGGGATTCTGCAACTGCTTCTTCTTGAAGTGTCAGTGAGATTTTTTTGGATTTTCTCACCATTGATGTCAACATTGATGGAAGTGACAATGACAATGTTATGGTGTGTTCTCTGAAGAGAAACTAAATTGTGAGTCAGAGCCCTGTCACAGGGAGCAAGCCACTGTCCAGCTGCTTCAGAAACACCACTTTCTTGACTCTAGGGTATCCGATGAGAATTATCAGAATGGTTCATGGTTTGATGTTAGAGTGCAGCTTCCTCATATGCTGATAATGGGTTATTGCTGTGGTTTAACAGTTTCCAAGGCTTGCCTTCAGTAGAGTAAATCCTAGGTAGGTATTTTATAATTTTTTGAAGTTTGACCACACAGTACCACCATTTTTGCCACCACTAATTGGTTTTGTGACAGCAGTTAGCAGCTTCTTCTTTTCAACTATGGAGTTAGTGACTGAATACTTCCTATTGAACATGGTCTCCATGGAATATCTGGTCAATTAGTAATATTTGTCAACTCCTTGGATAAGGACAGGATTGCGACTGTAGTGGGGCTTTCTCCTTTTTGGTGTTTTGGCCTTTTTAACTTTGCCACTGACGTCTGTCTGCCTTCTTGGCTTCAGGATTGGCCTCAGGCTGCTTCTCCTTGGTGTCCTGCTTTTTATCAGCCATCTTGCAAGACTCTTCACCTTTCCAAACATAATATCCCTCTCCAAGGAATAGCCTTCCTAGCAACATGGACATAGTATGTGAGACAAAGCTTAATCTCATTTGTTTCCAAAGAGCACTCTGGCTGCATCTAACCCGAGATATATCTGTTTGTTCTTTTGACAGTCCAGGGATATTCATTTTATATTCTTCACTAACACCAAAGCTCAAAGGCATCTCTGGAGTGAAGAGAATAAAATATGCAGATACAATACATGCTTCATATATGTTTCCAATTTGGGGCATTAGAACTGCAGCAGTTTTAAAATAATTAAAAGAGAAAACATGTTATGGTATGAAAAATATTTTAAGAAAATATAATTATACTAGCCAAATGTTAGAGAATATGCACTTTTTTGTGGACATTTGTTTTGGTAGATCAACATATAAATTGGCATTCAAATATGTTAGGTAATTGAAGTAACTTTATATAATTATATAAAAGCAGGTTATGTACAATTACACTGCATGAACATTTTATAATTTTAGGTATTTCTAGTAGAATCTGATTTAATCCTCATGGAATTGTGGGTGTTTAAATATGCTTGGAAACAAGCTTTGGCCTGCTTATAAAGCAACAGATGTACTATTTGCATGAGTAGGATGTTATCTGTGGGCTTGTATTTTTGGCTGCCTGTAGATTTATGACACCAATTCATTTTTTTGCACAGATGGAAGAAAACCTGATGATGTGAAAAGAGGAGTTAATCTATTTCCTCTACAAAAAAAAAGTTACAACTACTCTCACTTAAATTTGCATATATCTAAGCGTAATTACTTCATTCACAGATGTATAAAAAAATTACAAATTTTCTGTCATGTAATAATCCCTTCAGTGTTAGCAACTGAACTTGATACTTATGTAGGCACAAAGAGAAAAACTAAAGCATTAATAGGTGAATGCATGTGTCTAAATTTTTGGAATGAAAAAGTAATTTGCAACATTAGATTGAATAATAAATATTTCTCTTTTCCTGAAAATATATCATTTTTGTTATATACATTATTAAATTTGTAAATGGCCTGTTTTCCAGATTATGTATACAAAGTAGTTAATATTGACTGCCATCATGTTGATTCCTGCAAATACTAGAGAGTTAAATTGCTCCCTAGACCCTCCAAGGCTTTCACTTTTGTGGAAGCATATTGCCACAATTTTTCTTTCACAAAGAAGGTGGTTTGAACCACTGAACTTTTGATTAACAGCAAAGTGTGTAACCAACCCCACAGCATTACTAGGTATTGTTAATTTAGGCTATACTATACAATCTGATAATTTACTGTTGGAAAATTGTTTTTCATAAAAAAGTTATTCACTTTACATATTTGTTTAAATACCTCAGTAATTGTATATCAAATCTTTCTGTGACTTCAAATGTTTTTTTGATAGAAATTATTGCATTCACTCTTTCAGTCCATTTTGTTGAGAATCTACTTCATTTCTTTTGAAACTCCACTGACTATATCTCTTTATACAAAGAATTATCTGTATCCTTATTCAAGGAACAACATGCCCAGAGAATGGGAGTATGAATCTTGGCATTCTTACTTTGAGAAACATTGTGGCTGTAATTTTTATGAGGCAGTTTTCTTTGTTCTTTTGCAATCTATGATATGTTCAGTATTCTTAGTAAACTGCACAATTATAAGGCATCAATTTTCTTTGGTCTTCTTATACACTGTTCAACTTTCACATGCACACCTAGTAGTCCAACTATAAGTTTCATTGCATGTTTATTAATTTCAATTTTCCTAGATCGAAATGCCTAACATTCCATATTTAAATTATATGTGGATGTTTTCAGCTCTATTTCTTTCCTTTGAAGGTAGTTTCTGCTCTGAGGAAGCAGCTCTTGTCTGGGTTATATTTTGCCTGTCTTCTAAAAAGCTATCTTCTAGTACTATATTACACAATGTTTTGTTGCTATTAATAGTTTAATGGTCAATTATTTTTATTTTAGAAGTGACTAGCCAGCCCTGTTTCCCAGTATTTGTCTGGAAGTTCCACTAAATCCTGCATACCATGTGTCCAGTTTATTTGAAATACTGATGATATAGTTTCCCACCTCACAGTAATGTACAAACCACCACAGGATGACAAAATGGCAGGCAAGGGGTGAGATAGTAGTGTTACTACTGTTTTTGTTATATCCTGACAAATAAGATCCTATTAATAGTGACTTCACACAACAACAACAAAAAAGACCCCGCCTGATCCTAAACAATCCTCACCATTTCAGCTGTAGTTAAGCTTGTTACTGCAGTCCTTGTGTCAATTCATTTCTTTGTCTTCCTCCATCTCACTGATTTTACGAAGTGTGTTATCTTTCCTCAGGAAATGATCTCTTTTCAACAGATGCCCAAATTATGTGAGATGAAATCTTGACATTTTTACTTCTAAAGATCCTTCTGCCACAAACTCAAGACAGATTTGTTATGCTTTTGATAGTCCACTGTATGTTCAATATTCTTAGGCAACAGTCCAATCCAAAGATACCATAACTTCATAGATATTCCTTCTCATTGTCCAACTTTTACTTACAGTTGAGGCAATTAAAAATATCCTAGGTTGAACCAGATACATTCTAATCTTAAGTATGATGTCTTTGCTTTATAACACTTTAAAGTCTTTCTTGTAACAAATTTCCCCAGCAGAGCATGTCATTTGATTTAATGACTGCTGTTTCCATAGGCATTAGTTTCTTATATAAATAAAATGAGATACTTAAAAAATTTCAATATTAATGAAGGAATGTTTCTTTTACTTTTCAAAGAGAGGAACAAACTGGAGGGGAGAGGTGGGCAGGGAGAAAAGTGCAAAAATGAATGAATAGAAATCCAAAATCTCTGTAAATGTCCATTAAAGTTAATAAAATAAAATTTAAAAAAATTCAATACTGTAATTGTTTAACATGATAGTCCATTTTGAGAATATTAATTTTCTTTTTATTGTGGTGTAATCTATACTGAAGATTATGCATATATCTTCATATGTATATGTACATTAATTTTTTCAGAAAATACTAAAATCCTTTTTTTCCCCTGTAAGCAAGTCTGTGTCATCTATACACATACATCATTGACTGCAGTGGCATTATGCTTTCTTTTTCTCATACAATATAACTTCTTGAGGTTTTTTATTAGTTATCAGATTAAATAGATATAGTGAATAGAAAAATCATAACAGAGTTGAACTACTATTTCTTGGTCTATATATCCAGGGTCTACATAGTATATAATAGCTTTGTGATTCTTAATTTTCACAAAATTACTTATAATTCACTATTAGCCACACAATCTTTTCATGGTAAATAAAACACAACAATATTTATGGTATTACTTGCCTACAATCAAGACTCATCTTACACAGCCATGTGATCCCTTTTCCCAGGTCTTCCTCTGAGTTAATTTTGAATTTCTGGCTGTTTTCTGTGCTTATCCAATAACATTGTTTTGTTGTTAGACCTGGTCAACCTCCATAAGAACTCCTTGCACAGCAAAACCAACCATGCTGTTTGATGACATCCACACAATCTCTTCTGTACTTAAGTCCATTGCTACACTCACTGTGCCATTTATTTCATTGAGGATCATCTTCTGTTTTGCTGACCCTTTGCCTTATTAGGCACGATGTGCTTTTCTGGAGACTAGTCTTTCCTCATAACATTGGTAGATTATGTGAAAGGAAGTCTTATAACTTTAATTTCCACGTAATACTCTGACTGTAATTATTCTAAAACAAGATTTATTTGTTCTTTTAATATTCTATGCTTATTCAGCAATCTTAATTAGAATTCTGTTTTTAATTTTTTCTATTTTAAAAGATGCATGGATATAAACTTGTACATAATATACTTATACAATCAGAATACTACATGCCATCTTTTGTTTCCATAGATCTGCATTTCTTAAAACAAGACATTTTTTAATCTTTTGAAATATGAGAAACTCATATTTTTCTTCTACATATTGTTGTTAGAAGATTTTGTCTTATAAACTAATCAGTTAATGACAAAAATTAGCTCTTCTATATATTTCATTTTTAACTGCATACTTATCTGTTTTATGGCTATAATTAACAAATGAATATTATAGATTTGTTTTCATTGCTGACATGTTATAACCAGCATCAGTAAGAATTTATATTGAGTGGAGAAAATAATTTTCAAATATCAAGTTTTAAAATCATTAATATGAAAGGTATGTATAAAAGAAAATTTATATATACCATATATAAATATCTTTCCTTAAAATAATTAAGAATTTGATATTTCATAATGAGAACATAAAACTTTTGTGTAATCATATAAGCACAAATTTAATTTTTGAATTTTCTTAACCCCACCCAAAGCATCTGGACTGAAATTCTTTCAGGAAAAATAAGAAACCTCCACATCATGATTATATTTGCTACCATTTGCAGACGTTACAAACTTGCTAAGCACATCTGTTCTTCAACATTATCTAGCATATATTCACACAGATAAGATATTAACACTTACTGATGGGGGAAATTCTACTAATTCCAATTACTGTTGTCAGAAATAAAGTATTCTTCAGAAAATTGTTTCTTTAAAAACTTTGATTCCTAAATTAATTTTTAATTAATTTATGCAAATTTTAACTTTCCCCATCTCACTCCTAAATATGTTTCTTTGAAGTGGTGATTGATAGTGAATATAGGAAATGAAAAATCTGTTTTCATGTTCTTCACTGTATTTTCTGCTAGTGTCATTGATTAGAAACTTTTTTCTCCAAGAATGTCCATTTATTGTCACATTCGATTTCTACATCTCCATGCTGTTTGCTCAATGCATTCTGACATGCCATCTGGATACGGGATTGCAATATAGGATTGCAATCAATTGCTTTGCTTGAGTCACTGTATTTTACTGAGCTTTAATTCAGTAAGTGAAGACTAGTAAAGAAGAAGGGTGGTCTATTCCCTCTCACTCATTAACTACCTCTGAAAATCTGATGGAGGGTCCGCTATGTATTGAATCTGACATAAAAGTACACAATAACAACACATTTAGTTCTCACTGTCTTCTTTCATCTTCTTGTGCTCTCTCTCTTCCTTTGTTCTGCTCATTTGACTAGGCAAGTAAACATACACAAAATGTTTATTATTTTCATTTGAGTAAGCACTTGGTGAAAAAGATTAAGGACTGTAGACTATGAATGGCATTTCAACATCAAGAAAACAAAAATCCTCACCACCAGGTAAAAGTTGTTGTTGTTGTTGTTAAGTGCCATCAAGCCACAGATGGCTTATATAGCAACCCTATGAACAAAAGACATGAACACTTATATAACTTTAATCATTTCTTCACATTCATAGAGTTTCCAGAATCAAGCTATTTTGGAAGTAGATGCCACTCCTGCTTCCAAGCTAGTTTTAACTGTCATGCCCAAACTATGTCAGGAGAAGCTTTAGAATCCTTGCATCCAAGGAGCAGCCTGGTTTCACCCTCTCTAGGACAAACTGTCTGTCCTCCTAGCAGGCCATAATATATTCAATACTCTTCTCCAGTTCCATAATTCAAAGGCATAAACATAAGTATACATGCATATATAATTAATATATAGTTTATCTACATATATATATGTAAAGTCTATATGTATGTACACACACACACACACACACACACACTTTGTTGTTATGTGCCATTAAGTCATCTGCAATTCATAGCAACCCTATGTTCACTAGCTATAAACCTTGCCCTATCTTGTGCCTGTCTTACTGTCTTCTACACACTTACTCTCATTATTCAGTTATTGTGTCAATTTCTTCTGGGTGCTTCCTCTCCTGTGCTTTCTCTCCAACCTTCCAACTATGATGTCCTCCTTTAAAAACTGTTTTCTCCTGGCCATAAGCCCAAATTATGTGAGTTATAGCTTCAAAATTCTTGCCTCTAAAGAGAAAGTTGGTTTCACTCTCTGTAGGACAGATTATTTATTATTTTGGCAGTTCATGATATGTTCACTATTCTTCTCCAAGACCATAAATCAAAGTTATCAATTTTTGTTCTGTCATTCTTAGTCATTATCCAGCTCTTTGATGCATATCAAATAATTGTGAAGACCGTGACTGGATTTAGACACATCTTAGTCTCTATATTAACATCATTGCTCTTAACATTTTAGAGAGGTCCCTTACAGCAGATTTCCCTAACAAAATTTGTCTTTTGACTTCTTGATTGCTGGTGTCAAGATCGTTGATTGTGAGCTGAGCAAGCTAAAATTGTGAGCAGTTTCAATCTATCATGGTGTTGTCAATTTGCCCAGTGGTTAGAATTTCTGTTTTCTTAATATTGAGCTTCAATCCACTACAGTTCTTGATCTTCTGCAGCAAATGCTTCAAGTCCTTCTCAGTTTCAGCCAGCAAGATTATGCCATCTTCAGAATGCATGTTGTTGATGATTCTACCTCCAATCCCGATGCCGAATTCTTTCTCTAAAGTCCAGACTCCTGAATTATTTGTTTTGCATATAGATTGAAAAGGTATGAAGACAAAACACATCCTTGATGCACTCCTTTTCTGATTTTGAACTATGCATTGTTACTTTGCTTTATTCTGATGATTGCCTCCTGGTCCAAGTATGAGCACAATTAACTGTTCTGAGGTTCCCATTCTTTTCAAGATTAGCTATTATTCGTTTATTTATGTACAGTCAGACTTCTCTGTTACTCTTTACTTTCCATCACGATTCATCTGACATTGGACCTAAAGTCTCCAGTGCCACGACTTCTTCTAAAATCAGCTTTTATTGTTGGTAGTTCTCTTTCAATGCATTGTCCAGTCATTTTTATATAATCTTCAGCAGAATTTTGCCTGTGCATGATATTAGTAATATTGTTTGATAATTTCCACACTCTTTTGGGTCACCATTATTAGAATAAGAATAAAAATGGATACCTTTCAGGCAGTTGACAAGATAGTTGGCATCCAAATTTCATGGCATAACCTTGTTAGAACCTCCAGGGTAGCATCTATTTGTTGGAATATGTCAGTTAATATTCCATCAATTCCTGGGGTATTGTTTTTTTTTGCCAATTCCTTCAGAGCCATTTAAACTTACTCTTTCATAAACATTGCTTCTTAATCATGTGTTGTTTCATGCAATATTTCTGAGTTAATCAATTCTCTTTGGTAACCCTGTGTACTCCTTCCCTCTTCTTTTAAGTGCTTCCTGAGTCTTTCCATATTCTGCCCATAGCATCCTTAAGTATTGCAACTTGTGGCTTGTATTTGTTCTTTAGTTCTTTTCTTTCCACTTAAGAAATGTTGAGCGATTTAATCTTTTGATTTTTCCACTCCAGCTTTTTGCACATTTCGTTGAAACAGTTTGCTTAGTTTTCCCAAGCTGCCCTTTGAAATAATTTGCTTATCTCTGAGCTTCCTGCTTTCTTCTCTTTACTTTGCCTTCTCAGTGCTCTAGTGCATTATTCAAAGTCTCTTTCAAAATTCATATCAGTCTTTTCTTCCTCCTCTGACTTTGTAATGACCTGTTGAATTCTTCATGGATGCTATTCTTGATACTCTCCTACTGCTCATCTGGTCTATGTTCATCAGTGTTCAAGGACTCAAACCTGTTCTGACATGGTTTCAAATTCATATGGAATAGACTCAAGATCAAATTTTGGTTCTTGACCATACAAGTTAGTTTTGTTAGCTTTAGTTTTATCTTACATATGAGCAGTAGATGGTCTGTTCAATTATCAGCATCTGGCCTGGTTGTTAAATCTTATATTGAGTTTCTTCAATGATTCTTTTCAAAGATGTAATCTGTTTCCTGTGCAAACCATCTGATGAAATATGTGTGTATATAAAGGTTAAGTTGGAATGACTCATAGATAACCCTTCAAAGTATTTTCTGAAGTAACTCCAAAAGAAAGAATTTGCCTATCTTTCTCCCATGGATCATCTTGTAGATTCAAATCACATGTCTTTGTGCTGACAGTTTGGCTCTGTATCATTAAGCCAGTAAAGCCCATATACGTGTATATGTATTTTTATTATACTCAGTGAAGTCACAACTTAATTATAGTTCTTAGACGCAAATCATCTCTCTTTAGGATTGTCAGCCTTTAGATTCCTTACTCATTACATTAACACACACACACACACACACACACACACACACACACACACTTGTTGTTAGCTGCCATTTGTTTGACCAAGATTAAATAATTTTGTTACTTTCATCCTATTTTGTGTATCCTTAAATCTCTGTCTTACTCATATTCATTGTTGTAGAAAAATATGCTAATCTATCTTGTTGAGGGGCTTCTTCTATTTGTCTGACCCTCTGTCTTTCCTGGCATGATGTGTTTGTCTGAGGACTTGCCCTCTCTGGAAAATGTGGCTAAAGTATGTGAAATCGAGTTTTACCATCCTTGCCTTTAAGCAGTAGCTGAGCTCACGTCTTCTGAGAGAGATTTTTTGGTTTTATTGGAAGTCCATGATATATTTAATGCTATTCAGCAACATATATAATACATAAAATGAAAAAAAGACTACCTCCCCTTTATTGATATGTCACAATCACCAGACACATTCTTAAGTGTTTCAAATGTGCTTACTGAAGGTATATGTAGAACCCTTTTAACAGAATTTTACTTCACCTAAAGAGGTTTCATCCTGTGCCCCTTAATGGGAAAAAAATGAGCAGAGGGCAGAGACTTGTGAGATCTATTTAAGAGAGACAGCACAATTCTTGATGAAAGGTAACCTGTCAGTACAGACATTTCAATGAGTATTATACTATCGTAGTTCCTTCATCAAGCTTCATATGTGTACTAATTAAATTTGTGGTACTGCAATGTGGTATAATATTTTCTATTTATTTGTCTTGTATTGTTACTCTTCTTTTTCTTTTGGGAATAAATAAATCATGCCATTGAAAATTAAAAAAATTTCTCCCTACCTAAATTTGATTCTAAAAAAAATGTGCACAGAATGAAGAAGGAATATATTTTCTGTAAAATCTTAATACCTTCAGTGTGGGCAAGTGAGAGGAGGCTGCTGCACAAAAATAGTAGCCTTAGCTATTATTCCTTTTATTGACATGCATATTTTTCTGATTATATACACACATATATGTATATGTAATGTTGATGGTACATAGCATCAATAACATATAGAAAGATATCATGGTTGGAAGTGTGGAGGAACAGCACAAGACAAGGAAACCACAGATGAGATGGGTTAACATGGGTACTAAGACAATAGGATTAGGTATGTCAGAGTTAGTGAGACCGGCTCAGGAGAGTGCAATATCCACAGATATTGTACATAGGACCACTATGAGTCGCTGGCAACCGGACGGTACTAACAAGAACACAACAAAAATCTGTGAGTGAGTGTGAGTGTGTGTGTGTGTGTGTGTGTGTGTGTGTGTGTGTGAGCGATCTATCTATCGATCTATCTATATCTATCGAAAGAGTGATTTTTGATATAGTTCTTCCTGTGTATTATCAGTAGCAGTTATATATGTCTATAGGAAAAGGACTGGAAAAAAAAAGAAGAAAAATAATAAAAAGGACTGGAGCAACACATCAACAGAGAAATGACAAATGTGCAAGCTGGGTTTAGAAGAGGCCATGGTACTAGCGATAGTATAGCTAATGTTAGATGTATCTTGGCTGAAAGCAGAGAGTAACAGTAGAATGTCTGTGTTTCGTTAAGTATGCAAAAGCTTTTGACTGTGTGGATCACAAGAAACTGTGACTGATTCTGAGAATAATGGGAATCCCAGAACATTTGATTGTGTTTATGTGAAATCTATATTTCAATCAAGAGGCAGTTGTCAGGATAGAAGGATACACTGGATGCTTCAAAATCAGAAAAAAGTGTCTACAAGGGATTTATTCTGTCACTGGATGCTTCAAAATAAGGAAGGGTGTCTGCCAGGGATTTATTCTGTCTCCATACCTGTTCAATCTATATGCAGAACTGAACATCCAGGAGGCTGGGCTCTATGAGGAGAAATGTGGCATGAGTTGGAGAAAGATCCATCAACAAACTGCGTTATGCAGATGACACAACCCTGCTAGATGAAACTGAGGAGGACCTGAAGCACTTGCTGCAGAA
>NW_006399762.1:11226048-11227245 GCF_000299155.1 Elephantulus edwardii
GCATGATGTCCCTCTCCAAGGACCAGTCTCTCCTTACAACATGTCCAAAGTAAGTTAGATGGAGCCTTAGAATCCTTGCCTCCAAAGAGCCGCTTGGTTTAACCCTCTCCAGGATGAATCTGTTTGTTTTCCTAGCAGTCCATAGTACCCTCAGTACTCTTCTCCAGCACCACAGTTCAAAGGCATCCGTCCTCCTTCTGTCCTCCCTAGTCATTGTCCAACTCTCTGATGCATAACAAGTTATTGCAAAGACCATGGCCTGTATCAGACACACTTTAGTCTCCAGAGTGACACCATTTTTCTTCAGTACTTTGGAGAGGTCCCTAACAGCATACTTTCCCATTGCAATATGTGTTTTAATTTCCTAGCTACTGGTGCCCAGAGTGTTGACTGTGAAGCCGAGCAAACTAAAACTGTGAACAATCTCAATCTCTTCACCATCCATCCTGATGCTGCCAATTGGTCCAGTGGTGAGAATCTTTGTATACATTTTTAAATTTTGTGTATAATTGTGGCTGTATGTAACAAATTCAAACTGACCCAACAACAAGTAAAATGCACTAAATCCCATGGAAAAACATTGCCTATCTTTCCCATGGAATGGCTTGTGGATTCAAATCTTATTCCTTGGTGTTGACAACACAGTTCCTCACCTCTAAGCCACTAGAACTAAGACCATAAGAGACCTCTCAATTTTGCTGAAGAGCAAGGATGTCAGTCTGGAGACAAAGGTATGCCTGCTTCAGGCCATGATTTTTACAATTATTTGCTGTTCATGCGAGAGCTAGACAATAACCAAAGATGACAGAAGATGAATTAATGCTGCTGGTTAAGAGTATTGAACATATCATGAACTGTCATGAGAACACCTAGGTGTTACTTGACAGGAGTGAAACCAGGCAGCTCCTTTTGGCGTGTGATCCGGAGGCTCCCTTACCTTGAGAAGGACATCACATTTAAAGGGTAGAGGGACATGGCAGGAAGGAAAGTTCTTGAATGAGATTAATTGACTCAGTGGCTCAGGTAATTGGGATAGGTATGTTGGAGACAGTGGGACTGGTTTGGGAGCAGAGTTCAGAGCCAGCATATATAGTGTTACTATGGATGTCAGGCAACTTAATGGCAAATAACTATATATATATACACAAACACACATACATATACTTTTGTCTAAAGTTTACATATATACTTTTGTCT
>NW_006399762.1:11228575-11230961 GCF_000299155.1 Elephantulus edwardii
TCTCTCTCTCTCTCTCTCTCTCTCTCTCTCTCTCGCCATCAGGTCAAGTATGACTCTGTGAATTTACGAACAAATAAACATTAATTCTGTCCTATTCTGTGTCGCCATTATCATCTTCAATATATTTGAACCCATTATCTTAGTCACCATGTCAATCTACTTCACTGAGGCTTTTCTTCTCTTTTACTGACCCTTTACCTTTCCAAGCATGATATGCTTTTCTAAGAAATAGCCTCTCCTAGAAACATGTGCAATATATGGCATATGAAGCTTCATCATCCTTGCCTCCAAAGGCATTCTGGTTGCACCTTTTCCAAAACCTATCTCTGCTTGTTCTTTTGGCAGTCCATGGAACATTTAGGGAGTTCTGGTAGCCTAGTGGCAATAAGATGCACTGCAATCCTGAAGGCACACAGTTCAAATCCACCAGCTCTTCCATGAGAAAAATATGGGCCAACTCCTCCTGTGAAATTAATCTACCACTGAAAACCCACTAAAAGGTCGGCTGTGGGTTGGTTTCAACTTGACAGTACAGAGCAACAACAAATGTAAGATATTTCGTACTCTTCTATAATACCTCGATTCAAAGGCATCAATTCTTCTTTTGTCATTGTTATTCATTATCTATATCTGAGAAGCATATCAAGTAAAAGACCATGGTCTGAATCAGGTGCACCTTACTCTTCAGACTGAAATTATTATTCTTCAGTATTTTTGATTGGTCTCTGACAGCACTTTTGTCAAAAGCAGTAGATTCTGACTGCTGGTACCAAAAGTTTTGATTGTGTATCCAATTAAGATGCAATAATTGATAGTCTCAATCCTTTCTTCATCTATTATGTTGGTGCCTGTTGGTCCAGCAGTTAGTATGTTTGTTTTCTTGACTTTGAAATGTAATCTATTTTGAAGGCTGTCACCTTTGATCTTCAATAGCAAGCATTTCAAGACCTCTTCATTTTCAATAAGCAAAGTTGTGTCCTCTGTATAAAACTGGTTTGTTAATAAATCTTCCTCAGATCATCATGTTACATTCTTCTTCATAAAATTTGGTTTAATGAATTATTTTCTCAGCATACAGATAGAATAGGGTTGGAGAAAGTATACATTCCTGACACACACCTTTTCTGATTTTCAACCACGCAATGTTCCCTTGCTCTTTTTGAACACAAATGTTCCTTGATTTAGGTATAGATCTTGTATGAGCACAAGTAAGTGTTCTGGGAGTTCCATTCTTCTCAATGTTAGCCATAGCTTGTTGTGATCTATATAGTCAAACACTTTTGCATAGTCAATAAAACACAGATAGACATTCTTCTGGTCTTGTTTGACAGAAACAAAGAAACAATATCTCTTTTACAACAACATCAACTAAATCCAGCTTTAACTTCTGGCAGTTCCTTGACAATGCCCTATTTCAGCCATTTGTTTTGGATGATATTTAGCAATATTTTACTTGCATTTGATATGAATGAAAATATTTGTTGATTTCTTCATTGTGTTGGATAGCCCTTCCTGGAAATGCAAAGAAGTATGTTTTTCGGTTTTGTTTTGGTTTTTTTCCAGTCAGCCATGCAGCCATCCTCCAAATTTCTTGGCAGATTTTTAGCTTAAAGATAGCAAGCTGTATCCCATCTATTCCCAGGGCCTTATTTTTTTCCTACTGTTTTCAATGCAGATTCAAATTTTTCTTTTGCCATTAATGATGGGCAAGGTATTATCATTGTCTTTTTTCTGTGTTCCTTTTACTGTTTTTGTGGTTACTTTGATCCATCAACTTTCCTTGGTTCTTTCTATGTGAAGAACTACCTTTTAGTATTTCTTTTAGAATGTGTCTTGTTTTCATATTCCTTAAGTTGCTGCTTTTTTGCAAATGTCTTAATCTTTCATTCATAATAAATTGTCTGGTCTGCTTGGTTTAGGATCCTTGGCTGGCAGTTGTTTTCTTTCAGCCTTCTTTATATCCCTTCCCATTGTCTTCTAGCTCACATGGTTTCTGTTGAGAAATCAGAGCTTAACCTATTTTGTTCTTCTTTGTCTTGACCCTTAGTTTTTCTTGCACTATACTTAGTTTTTCTTACACTATACTTTGAATTTGGTGAATTTGACTATGAAATGTTTGGATGCTTTTCTTTTGAGGTCTAGTCTGTTTGAAGTGTTTCAATGTAGATTTCCTCACTTTTCATTACACCTGGAAAATTTTCTTCTAATACTTCCTCAAAAATTTCTTAGTGCTTTCCACCTCTCCTCCACCTTCTTCTGGAATTCTGATCATTTGATCTCATTCTGCATAATTCTACTGGGGTTTTTTTTCTTTTCCTCCCATCTTCTCTCTCTCTTTTTCTTCTTGTAAGTTTCCACTAAGGTTCTAATTTTTCCAGCTCACTGA
>NW_006399762.1:11233566-11240905 GCF_000299155.1 Elephantulus edwardii
GCACATAACAACAACAACAACATTCTAGATTTAATATTCTTCTTGTGTTTTTCTGGTTCTGTATTGGTTGTATCCTCTGTCTTGTAACGATTTTTTTCTAATTCTTGTACCTTTTTATTTGCGGTTTTTAATTCTTCCTTTTATCATTTGAAACTTCTTCATTATTAGTTCAGGTAACTCCACATCACTATATTTCTAATTCCCAGAGTGGTATTCATTATGTCCACAATCTGCTCTGCCTTTTTGCAGTAGGCTTGTTTTGCTTTTTGATAATGTTTAAAGCTTTTTGCTATGTGTGATGCACTTTCTGTTGTGTCCGCAAACATTGTTGACATTTCCTTGTCTTTATGATGCTATTGATAAGTTGTTAAGTTTAAGCTATTCAGTTTTCCAGTTGAAATCTTCCCTGCTGCCATCTGTGGGCTTCTCTGTTATTTTTGTTTCCTTTGATTGTCCTTTGAGGGGAAGGAAGTTGAGATGTCTTCTTTAGCCCAGTTGTGTTGATCTTGCTTCTTTGTCTCATCATGTAGTTTGATGCAGGGTGGGGTGGCTTCCACTAGGGGCAGGCAAAATCCCAGGAGTGATGACTGGGATACATTGCTTAGGAAAAAGGTACAGGAAAGTGGCAAGGTCTTAACAGTGCATCCCTCAAGCCTCAGAAGGTGCTATTAACTCACTCTTACCCACGTATCTGTTTCCTTTTCTGCTCTGGCTGGTTTGGATGAAGCTATTATGACCTGAAGAGACAAAAGCTCAGAGCTAACACGTTCACAAAGGTGCTGTTCCCAAGCATGAATACTTGCTTATGGCCCAGTACCTATCCCTTCTCTTGGGGTTGTTTGGGAGGTAGCTATTCATATCTGTGCAGAAAAAGGCCCAGGAAAGTCACAAGTTACAGACAATTAAAGCCCCAAATCTCTGGTAGTTCCTAATGGTCAACCATGCACCTGTCTCCTCTTCCAGCATGACTGATTTGAACCTTACCATCCCAACAAGCTATCAGCACTTTTACTAGCCAGAAAGGTCACATAACACAGTAATCCTATTTTTAAGTTTTTATTGTTACTCAAGTGAAAATTTACAAAGCAAATTGATTTCCCTTTAACAATTAATCTGTATTATATTATTGATTAATTAAAATACTCAAATTTATAAGCATTCTCTCTGCTTCCCCTAGATGCTATCTCTTTCCGTTTATACTTATTTTCTATTCATTTTTGTCTTCTGAACTTTATAATGGAAAAATCCTGCCCTTTTAATCTTGTATGACTGATCTTTGTTACTGATTGTTTCATAGACCTGTCTATTGTTTGGCTGTATGTTGAGTCATGAGTGTGATTTTAATTTTTAAACTGAATGGTTTCCTTCTTGCCTCTCAGCCTATGTTTCCACTTATACATTAATGCCTGTTATTACTATTTATTCCAAATTACAGAGATGTAATAACATTTATCTTTACCAATAAATATTTGAAATTTCAATTTTTATGTGTATACATAAAAAGATGTCCATATGTAAACTTAATTAGTCCTATGCTAAATGTTTTTTTAACATTATTCATATTTTTCTAGACTCATTAAATATGCTATTTGAATATCAGTAAAGATCTAACTATAAACGTTATTTGATGTAAATATCAATATAAGACGTGGGGTTTTTAAGGTGCAGAATTTGGGACAAATGTTTGATTGATAGAATGTCTATTAGTTATAAGATATATATGTTTTAATGATCACACCAACTCTAATTCTAATTTAAAACAACATACACAGTTCTTTACAAAATATTTTTCTTTAACAGAATGAGTTGAACAAGTTTGCAAAAATGTAGCATGTCATTGAATAACTTGTGTAGAGATTGATGAATGGGAGCATAAAATAAAGATATGATTAGGTATAATTTGGACAAGAATCCAGAATAAAAGCTGCCTAGTAAAGTGGATTGAGGGAAATTGTATAACAATGGAAGATTTTTTGTTTGTTTTCAAAGAGAGAAGTGAATTGGGGTGAGGGGTGGGCAGAGAGGAAAATATGCAACAATGAATGAATAGAAATACAAGTTCTTTGTAAACTTTCATTAAAATCTCAAAAAATAAAAAGGGCAAAAGGAAAAAGAATGAAAACTCAGTTACAAAATGAACAAAAGATATGGAAATCCTTTCATAGAGGAAGACATTTAGTTGGCCAACAGGCACATAAAGAAATGTTCAAAACCACTGTAAAGAAGAGAGATGCAAATCAAAATCATGAGACACCATCTCACGCCAGTAGCACTGGCAAAGTTTAACAGGACAGCAAGCAATGAATGTTAGAGAGGACGTGTACAGATTGGAATTTCCATACACTTTTGGTGGGATTGTAAAATGGTACCACCACTCTGAAAAACAGATCAATGTTTCCTAAAAAATCTGAACATAGAAATGCCATATAATTATTCCACTCTTAAAAATATACCTCGAGGGAAATAGAACTGAACCATAAATTGATATTTATACACTGATGTTCATAGTAGCATTTTTCACAAAGCAAGAACATGAAAACAGCCCAAATGTCCATCAATAAACTGGTGGACTGAGAAATTGTGGTACATTCTCTTAATGGAATAACATGCAGCACTCAAGAGAAACAATTTTGCAAAATATTATACAACATGAGAAACGTTAGAGAGCATTATGATGAGTGAACTAACTCAGTCTCATAAGTACAAATACTACATAATACTTTATTGTAAAAATAAAAGGATAACTAGCAAGATGTGTATATTGTTGCTGTTATGTGCCGTTGAGTCACCTGTGACACATAGCTACTCTATCTACAATAGCCCTAACCTCTGCTCCATCCTGTGTCAATCTTACTGTCTCTGACACACTCACCTCAATCACCCCAGGCACTGATTCAATTTACTTCATAGGTAGTCTTCCTCTCCTGTGCTGTCCTCCACCCTCCCAAGCACGATGTCCTTCTCCAAGGACTGGTCCCTGCTTGGAACTTGCCCAAAGTATGTCAGACAAAGCTTCAGAATCCTTGCATCCAATGAGCAGCCTGATTTAACCCTCTCCAGAATGAACCTGTTCAGATCATAGTAATTTTTGACTAGCAATTTGATTAGAACAATTGAAGTTACATGTGTTAAAAGAGGAAAATTTATCTTTATGATTATTTTCATTCATTATCTTAACCATACATTAAGTCAGGCTTGTAATGTGTTTTTGGTTCAAAAGAACAAAGAACTCAAAAAAGAAAAATAAATGAGAGAGCAAGTAAGAAGAAGAAAGAACAATTTATTATGTGGAAGCATTTGCATTCGAAAACTGATCATTTCTTATAATGTGGAGTAAAAATACAAGTTTGTCCAAATAGTGCAGAATTCTCTTTTTAAGACTGTAGAGCTGTACATTTAATGTACTCTTATATTTAGTCTATTTTGAGAAGCTTATGCAATACAAGATTGTCTAATGATCTGCATGTAAGGGTTTTATAGATAAGAAAATTGTATCAAAATAGAGAAAAAAATAGTCACTTATTTTGCTCTTTATTCTTCAGAATAGTACTCTATCTCTTTTGTATTTTAAAAATGAACAGATTTTTTAATATTTGTGAATTTATGATAGATTGTTCTTTGCAGTATAAACAATCTTTAAAAATGGTAAATAATTTTTATTCCAAAGTAAAATAAACTTTGGAAGAACAAATATAATATCTAAAATTAGAGCTAAGAAACTCAGTACTGACTTTATTCTTCTATGTCACAATGTAAGTCTAAACAAACATATAAAAGAGGTAATAAAATATAATGAAAAGAAAATGAGTAGAAAAATTAGCATTAGGGTTCTATTAAGAATTTGTCACCAGTTTATTGAATTTTGTACAAATTTATTGACTTGAATTTTTGCATTACAATTTTTTTATAAATTGTGCTGCCATTATTGACTTTAGAATATTGGGTGTTTTTTATAATGCAGTCTTTTACTATGTTATAGTTGTTGTTGTTAGATACTGTGGGGTTGATTATGACACATAGCGACCCTACCAACAAAAGACGTGAACTTTCTTCTATTCTGTGACATTCTCACACGTCCTGACACACAAAAGCTCATTGCAGCAGTCAACATGTCAGTCCACCTGGTTGAGTTTTTCCTCTTTTGCTGACCCTCCACCATTCCTGGTATCATGCCCTTCACCAAGAAATAGCACTTCCTAGGAACATGCCCAAAGTACGTGAGGTGAAGCCTCATCATTCTTGCCTTCAAAGAGCACTTTAGCTGCACTCTTTACAAGACATATCTGTCATATCTTGTCTATGTTATAGTATGGGAAAAAAATCTCTTTTAAACACACAATCAGTGTGAATAAAGGATAGTGTGAAACACAAAGCATAGAAACTTTGTAAACAAACCCATATAAAATGTCTTTTTAAAAAGAGAAAACAAATTAGCCACATATGATCAAGTATAATATTAACAAAACCCTAACAAAAAATCCTAACAAAACCTTGTCGTACGTAGAACTCCTTTCCTGATTTTGAACACTTGAGCAAATACTGTACTCATAGATGACAATAGCAGTAGCTTTTGAATAGTGCAATTCCTCCTGCTCTATGTCCTGCTCTTTTCAAGGGAAAACTTCTTCTTTTCATCAGTCTTTTTAACTTTTCCTTACCTGCCTCTGAATGACATTGAATGTCTGGTCCCTTTAACAGCCTGGAATCAAAAGCATGAATTGTAACATAAGACTATATGCTCCATTTTAGATTTTAGCTCTATCGACTTCCTCACGCCTTCTACTAGATGAAGGTCAAATGTCTATATAAATGTGTACTCCCTAGAGAAACAGATAGTGCCGTAATATTTATCTAAATCTTTAAATCTTATAGTTTCATGAAGATTTTTTTTCTTGATATTTACATTCTTTTTTATCACATCTTCCCTCCCTACATGATTTTCAATTTTATCAACTAGATATATCAATTAAATAAGTCCATTATTACTCTTTTTAAAATAAAATGAAAAAACTATATAAATTAAAAGTGTCATTTTAATATCGTGATAATTTTTTAAAAGTTGACTAATTTGTAATATACACATTTACTTCTAGATTATATTTTCTGGAAATTTAAATTAATCAATGTCATCAAAAGAGAAAATGGGTAATCTCCTTTCTTGTGATTTAGAGACTCAGAAAACTCTATGAAGGGTAAATTCAGCTATGAGTTTACTCCATAGCAAAGAGTGTTTTCTTGTGATTTGTTGGTTTATTTTTACATTTTTAAATGAATATGTTGGTCATTTGATCTAAATATTGTAGAAGTCACATGTCTAAAAAATTAATATTTCTCACTTTAGCATTACACTCCTTTTATAGTTTGCTTTTTCTTATGATGTTGTTAGGTGCAATCAAGTCAAATATGACTCAAATAACTCCCTGTGAACAAAAGATATAGAACGTGTTCTATTCTATACCATCCTCATATCTCCTGACACACAAGAGCCCAAGTAAGGTATTCTATTGTATGGTCAGCTTCACTTGATTACTACCTTGCATTCTTTGGGGTTATAGACTTAAATTGTAATATTATATACAGTACTACTAGTTCCACAAATTTGCTACCTCTCTATATAAATATTTGTATTCTACTACTTCTAAATTATATGCTCAAATTCTTTTATTCTATTTCATAGCATATATGATATAAATTTTACATCCAATGTATCACTAAAATTTTGCTTATGTTAGATTATTCTGTTTTTACAGGTATATCATCCCTAAAATTTGTTTTAAGAATAAGAATCAAGAGATAGAAGAAGGAATTAGGCTTCAGTAGAGAAGGTGCCATAATGTAAGGCGCTGTTCTCCAGAGCCAGCACTTTCATGTGCTTATAGGGAGAGAGGGGACTGAAAGCATTTTAGGAAAATGTCCCTCCATTTGTGGGAGAGGGGACTACATTAATTGAAATTCCTGCAGGACTAATTTGCAAAACAGAGAGAAACTGAGGGACTTCAACAAAAGAAAATTTTCCCAAAAAGGACTTTCAATAGAGTGAGTGGGTCACCCCATAGAATGTGTATTTTAAGCCGGCAAGTAATAAGAGCATCAAAAAGAAAAGAATTACCAACAATATATACCAACACAATAGAAACAAAAGAAAACTTACCAAGAGAAAATTCACATAATTTCAAGAAAGCATCAGGGAGCTTCAAATTGTATAAAAAAATAAATTAAATATTCTCCAAAAACCGAGGGAATATTGCAAACTTAATGATTTTCACAGGATCAAGAATACAGGAGATATATGTTGATATTCAAACAGCTACAGAAGAAAGTACAAATGATGGAAGACACAATGTTTTGTTGTTATGTGTAGTCAAGTAGCCTGTGTGTGACTCATAGCGACCCTACGTACAACAACTCTGAAGTCTGCCCTGTCCTGAGCCAATCACACTGACTCTGATATGTAACAATCCATCTCATCTTGGGTCTTCCTCTCCTGTGCTGTCCCTCCACCCTTCTGAGTATGATATCCTCTAAGCATCAGTCCCTCCCAGGCATGTTCCCAAAGTTTGTGAGAGAGAGCTTCAAAATCCTAGCCTTCAAGGAGGAACTCAGTTTCACTCTCTCCAAGAAAAAACTTTTTGTTTTCCTAGTTGTCCATGGTATGTTCAAGTTTATTCCCCAGGACCACAACTCAAAGGCACAAATTCTTTATACTCCTTGCTTAGTCACTGTCCACCTCTCTGATGCATAGCATGCAAGTAGAAAGACCATGGCCTGGATAAGGTACATTTTAATTTCTATACTGACATTGTAGGTACACTTTCGATTCTATACCGGCATTGTTGCTTGTCAGTACTCTGGAAAGGTCACTGATGAAAATTTTACCTAATTCAATTAATCCTTTGATTTTGCAATGGAACCCACAAATAAAGAGGATATCCTAGAGATAAAGAAACAGAAGAAATATATCGATACAGAGCTATATGAACAGCTATGAAAGAAGATGCAAATGTTGGAAGAAACAATGGGAGCCGTGAAGAAAGAAAGAGAAAAAAAAAATTAAAGTTGAGGACGAATTTGTACAACTATGGAAGAAAGTGCAAACCATGGAAGAAAGAATTGAAACTATGAAGAGGTACATGAATTTTAAAATCACCCCAAGATAGAGAAGGTACAGTCAACATAGTGCTAGAAATCATAGAAATGCATGAAAATGCAATCCAGAGTAGTAAGGCCAGAATGGGAGAAGTGTTCAACATGATGTTGTTGTTGTTGTTGTTATGTGCCTTCGAGTCGTTTGCGACTCATAGTGACCCTATGTACAACACCCCTAAACCGTTCTCTATCC
>NW_006399762.1:11244077-11248948 GCF_000299155.1 Elephantulus edwardii
AGCAATTTGTGGAGCAGTGAAAGATAAATCCCGTATTGTGGGGTTAAGCATTAGTTCCAATGTTGACCCCACCCCTAGCCCAGTGCCTTGACCCACTTACTTTCCAGCTCCACCCTCTACCAGGATAACACTTCACATCTGCCAAGTCCCTTCAGAAAATATCTTCCATTGTGTAACCCATGATCTGACAGCTTGTGTCTTAAGCTTTATTGGCTTCTGTGATTCCAAACACGTCAACTGCTGACATTTTTTCTTCTTTTGACCAGTGTCTCTTAAGTTTAGTTGCACTGTCTCCAAGGGAATGTGACGTGTCCTGTAGAACTCCTGTGTAGATTATGTTTTCCTTTCTGGCCGAGGGTGCGCAGCTTCCAGGCTTCTCTTCCACCCAGGAGCACGTTCTCCCGCTGGTTTTTCCGTGTACCTGAAAGATGCCTCTTTGCTGTTATCTGAGGTGGCCTTCCCCAGTGCTCAGCTTCCTGTCTTCCCTCTCTGGCCAGTTTTTCCTGGGTTTTACCCCATTATATTCATTATAATTACTTTCCTTTGAATTGTCGTTGCTCTGTGTCGTCAAGTTTAGCATGACTCACAGTGCCCTATAAACAAATGACCCGAACCTTGTTTATCCTATGCCATCCTCATACTTCTTGACAAACAAGAGCCTATTTCAGCAGTCACCATATCCCAATGGAAACATACTAGAATAAAAATCAGAAGTGAGGAATAAAGAAAATTAAGATACCACTAAATTCAAGTGAGATGATATCAAAGGAATAATATACGTATGATTGCAATTTCAGAACATGAGAGGGACAGTGAAATCATTGACAAAATATTGGAAGAGGTACTAGAAGAAAACTTCTGAGGTATTATTTGAATGTTGTTTTTTTTTTAATTTGTTGAGGCTTGCTTTGTTCCCTAGTATGTGATCAACTCTGGAGAATGTACCATGTGCACTTGAGAAGATTGTGAATTGAGTTTTAGTTGGATGCAGTTCTTCACCTCTGTCACAAAAGGACAAATATTTCATAACACTACTGCAATAAAATAGGGCAGACATGGAAAGACTGGGTAAAGGATTAGAAAAGAAAGGACAGACAATGAAAGTTTTCAGAGACCTTGGATTTCCATTCATTTATTGTGGCACATTTTTCTCCCTACCCCTTTCCCCCAGTTTGTTTTTTCTCTTAAAATAAAAAATAAAAAATTCATTGTTGCACAATTTCCCCCCCCCGCCCCTGCCATCTACTTTGCTATGTACCTCTTATTCTGGTCTGTTGTCATAAAAATAATGCCTAATCATATACTACTTTTGGACAGTTCTTTCCCTCATCTGTTTCAATGCTGTGTACTTTTTTAATCCCCATTTCTTTGTTTTTCCCCAACCCCCATGTCAATTCTGTATTCTATCAGTGGCATTATGCAGTGTTTGTTCTTTTGTGACTGAGATATGTTAAAAATAATATTTTTGGTGTTTAAAAGAAATTAAAACTAATTTTGAATAATATCTTTGAATAAAATTCTAAATAGTTCATTAGATACTTAGGTTTCTGGAACTGAGGAGTGTCTGAACTGTTTTCATTGTACCATAATAAAACTAGAAATAAAAATTTAAAAAAAAGACCTAAATGAATCGAAAAATGTTCCTTGTTCATGGATAGGAAGACTCAATATAGTGAAAATGGTAATTCTATCAAAATCAATCTACCTGTTTAAAGAAATCCCAATTAGATACCAAATTTATTTTTCAAGAAGATCAAAAGCAGACTTGTCAAGATTATTTGGAGAAGAACAAGATCCCAAATAAGCAAAGTCATTATAAAAAATTAATAATGAAATTAAGAGATATAGAAATGCCTGACCTCAAAACCCACTACATAGCAATAGTAACCAAGACGACATGGTACTGGTACAATAACAGGCATATAGACCATTGAAACAGAAACAAAAACCAGGAATAGACTGATCATCCTATGGTCAACTGATATGCGAGAAGAAAATAAAGCTTATCAGAGAGGTAAATGGCAACCTTCTTAACAAATAGTACTTGTAAAACTGGACCGCTACCTGCAAAAAGCTGTAACAGGTTCTACGTCTTACACCATACACAAAAAAACAACTCAAGGTGAATCCGACCCCTGGGAGTGGAGACCAAATCCATGAAGTTCATAAGAAATAAAATGGGGCCAAGTTAAAAGTTTTAGCCTATTGTATAAAACAACTGCCAAATACAGCCAGAAATGCACAATTTGAAGAGGATAAAATTGATTAATGGGACTTTCTAAATATTAAATCCCTATGAATATCAAAAACCTTTTCCAACAGCATTTAAGAAAACCGACTAAATAAGAAAAAAAATGCAATACTGTTTCTGACATTAACTGAAGTTTGCGAAATACTTAATTACAAAATGGGTAAGCAACATGGAAAGACTTTTCACAGAGGAAAACATTTGGATGGCCAACAGACAAATGAAAAAATGCTCAAAATTACTTGTAATAAGGGAGATGCAAATTAAAATCACGAGATAGCATTTCACTCCAACAGCAGTGGGAAAATTTATCAGAGTAACAAGCAATTAATATTGTAAAGGATTCGGAGAGGTGGTAACTCTCGTTCTGAAATTATGAAATTGTAAAATGTTACATTGGAAGCAGGAGTGGCACCCACTTCCTAAACATCATGCCTCTGGAAACTATGAATTTTGAAAAACAACTATAGTTATAGAAAGTCTTCTGATCTTTTGTTCATAGGGTAGCTATGAGTTGTGCTCACTCGATGGCAATCAACAACAGTAACGATGTCTCATGAAGACAAATACTGAATAAGTGCATTTTTGTAAAAATAGAAGGATAACTAGTAAAACATGTATGAAGACCCAAGAGTGGAAGGAGAGGGAGAAGCAGGCTGAGGATGGATAGGGGTGAAAATAGAGGGTTGCACAATTTGTTGGGTGGACGGAGTCGCAAAGGAAATGGGAAAGGTCTGATGGGACTCTGAGAAGACAGAGTAACGATGGGCATAGTCCAATGGTGATTAATTTTATAAAATATAATGAATGAGAATGATTGTAAGAAACACAATGTGAATGAAGAATAGTATGAAACAAAATGTATATGAACTTTGTAAGCAAACCAATATAAAATAATAATTAAAAGAAAAAAATCAACTTTAATATAATTCTAAAACTCTTATTCTTATATTAGTTTAGAAAATAATTAGAATAAGTACCATTTTTAAGTCATTCAGTACTTTAATTTTAGATTGCTAATTTAAATTATGGAAGGCCATTGTAGATTACTAATTTATAAAACATCAAGAAAACAAAATTTATTATCATGAACCTATAAGTAACATCATGATAGATGGAGAAAAGTCTGAAGTTGCTAATGATTTCAACTCACTTGAATCCACTATTAACAACCTTGATACCAGCAGTCAAGAAATTCAGAGATATATTGCACTGAGAATGTGTGCAGGCATAGACCTCTCCAAATGATTGATACAAATTATGTTAGTCTGAGAACTAAGGTGTGTCTGATTCAGGCCATGATTTTTCCAATCGCTTGCTATGCGTCTGAGTGATGACCAATGAGTAAGGATGACAGAAAAAGAATTGATGCCTTTAGTCTGTGGGTGTTGGAGAAGAGTACTGGATATCTCGTGGGCTTCCAAAAGAACAGATATGTCTTAATAAAGCTTTGCCTCACATACTTTGGGCATATTGTTAAGGAGAAGCTATTCTTTGGAGAGGTACATAACTAGAAAGGTGAAGAATCAGCTAAAGTGAGGAACACTCTCAACTAGATGGATTGACACAATACTGCAATGGGCTCAAGTGTGTCAGGAAGTGTGAAGGTGACACAAGTTAGTACAGGATTTAGATATGTTATTCATACGGTCACTATAAGTCAAACTCATCTAATGACATCAAACAACAATATTATACAAAATAGATAGCAGAAGAAGATACTCAGGGCAGCTGAAGAAGACAAAGTGTGTAATTCAAAGCACAAGGAAATGGCGTTAGAATAAAAAAAAAGGAATAAATCACTCAGAATTCCTCAAATTAAAATAACATAACAGTTAACGGTGAAATAATATTTTTCTTTTCTTTTCAAAGAGAAAAACGAACTGGGAGGAGGGGCAGGCATGGAGAAAAATGTGCAACCATGAATGAATGTGTGAAAATTAAATGGAAAGAATAGCTATAATTACATATATATATATGTAGCATTAAAAATCCCTAATAAAAACTTATCAAGGCTTGAGTCACAATATTGAGAGATGAAATGGGAAAATCTTGAATGAACCAGGAAAATTTCAAAAGAAAATGGAGTTAACGTCTAGAGTTCCTGTACCAAAAAGAATTGGGTGACATGCAAGTATTTCTGGTAGTACCATTTCTTAAAGAGTCAGTAATGACAAAGGAAGATGTTTAAGTTCCATTGAAGGCTTTGGCCATAAAGTAAGGTATCAGAAACCAATTGACATGTCTCAACCTCCAGATACAGCACTTGCTTTGCTATCAATCTGTGTCAGGGAAATTTGGAAGACAGCTACCTGAAGAGCTAACTAGAAATGATTCATATTTTTACCCATTCCCAAGAAAAGTGATCCAACAAAATTTGGAAATTTTTGAATAATAGTAATATCACATGCAAGCAAAATATTGCTGAAGAGCATTCAAAATGTACTAGAACTGTACATTGACAGAACACTAATAGAAGTTCAAGTTGGATTAAGAAGAAGCCTTAGCATCAAAGATAACATAGGCGATGTCAGATAAATCCTGGCTGAAAGCAGAGAGCACTAAAAAAAGTCTATGCTTTATTACTGTGCAAAGGCATTTGACTGTATTGATAAAAAAAAAA
>NW_006399762.1:11249048-11251552 GCF_000299155.1 Elephantulus edwardii
AAGTCTCAGAACACTTAATTATACCTTTTTCAAAATCTTAACTTAGCCTAGGAAACTGCTGTGTGAATAAAGCAAAGAAATACTGAATTTTTTAAATTTAAGAAAACTATGCATCATGGCTGTATCATTTTTCCATATCAATTCAATCTGTATACTGAGCAATCTTCTGAGAAACTAGACGCTATGAAAAAAAAGTGACATCAGAATTGGAAGAAGACTCATTGGTTGCCTGTGTTATATAGTTGACATAGCCTTGCTGGGTGAAAGTAAGGAGGACTTGAAGCCTTTATTGTTGAAGATTAAGGACTAATTAAAATAAAATTTTATTTAAAAGTAAACAAAACTACAGCCTTTGATAGGAACTACATGTAAACATTAAGAAAACAAAAACCATCAGCACTGACAAGTAGTATCACCATCAATCTTGGTACCCATGGTTAGAAGATCAGGAGACAAGGTAGTTTTGGGAAAGTCTACCATTGAGACATCTCTAAAGTCCTGAAGAGCAATAATACCTTTTTAAACTAAAGTACTCCTTATTCAAGAAAGCAATGATCTTTCTAATCACTCGGTATGCATCTGAGAGCTGGACAATGAATAAAAATTATAGAAAAAGAATTGATGCCTTTGAATTATGGCGTTGGAGAATAGTTCTGAATATTCCATGGACTACCAAAAGGAACAACAAAACAAACAAACATCCCTAGATATAACTAAAAGGATTTTCAATCATAATACTAATTAGAGGTAGGTATGGTGAATCTTCATCTCACCATTTCACATATTTTGGGCATTTTAGGAAGAGGTATTCCTTGGAAAGAAGAATCCCAATAGAAAATGGGGATGTTCAGCAAAAGAAAAGTAGACTCAATGAGATTGATTGAGAGGGATTTCAACAATGGGATCAAGTATGTCAGGGATTATGAGAGTGGCCCATGTAGAGAGTGCTCAGATCTGATGTTCACAGGGTTGCTATGAGTCATACTAGACTTGAAAGCACCTAACAACAAGAAGAACTCTGTTGATCTAATAATGCTAAGGAACTGCTCTGTAATCCCAAAGTCATGTAGTTCAAATCCACCAGCTGTTCTGCAGAACAGAAGACTTCTGTGAGATTAACTGCCTCTGCATTTATGTTGCAGAGTCAGCTATGGAACAGTTCCAACATTGTCATATACAACAACAAGGTGAACCTGATTCATCTTGTGCTTTGAATTATTCCTCAGACATCTGAAAGTTGAACATTCTATGAGGAGGTTCAAAAAGAATCAATACCTTTGAATTATGATGTTGGGGAAGAGTTCTAAATAGTTGATGGACAGATGAAAGAATAAACACATTTATTTTGGAGTAAGTGCAACCAAGATGTTCCTTTAGAGACAACATGAGTGAAACATCATTTCATTTACGTTGAAAATGTGCATCAATGAATATCCAAGTTTTCTGTAAACTTTTGTTAAACATATCAATAATAAAAAAAAGAAAAAAAATGTTTTCAGAAGCAGTCAGTCTTTGGAAAAAGACATAATGCTGGGAGAAAATTGTTAGCCAAAGAGAGGAAGATCCTCAAGGAGATGAATCAACATTGTGACAGCAACAATTTAAGCAAGTCAGAAATCATGAAAACAGTACAGAACAGGGCAAAGTTCTGATCTGTTGTACATAGATTTGCTATAAGTCATAGTTTACTCAGCAGTAATTGACAACTATATTAGCTATTACAGCAGGAGTAGCATCCACTTCCTAAATAGCCTGCCTCTAGAAAAATCTATCAACTTTGGTAAATGTTGATAGTTGTAGAGGAGCTTCAGACCTTTTGTTCATAGGGTTGCTATGAGTCGTGCTTGACTAGAAGGCCATCAACATCAAAAACAACATTGTATATTATATAATATCTTTTAATAAGTTAATAATTATCTTCATTTAGTCAATATTAAAATAAGCTGTTAAGTATTAAAGAGCTCATGTGAACTAGAGGTATAATTAAAACCTTGGCAATCTTATTTCAAGACACATCTTTTTAAACACTATATTTTAAGATATAATTTTATAGATTATTTTGACATGAATACATGTATTAAAAATTTTCTGCAATATTCATCAAATATAATTTGGCCAGGCTCTGTCCTACGACATGCATATGCTTTAATGAACTACTTGAAAGACATAGAGTTAATAATATAGTGGAGAAATTAGACAAGAAAATAGGCAATTGTGTTCAAGTGTGATTATAGAAAAACAACAAAGTTTCAAAAAATTCTTGTAGGAAGGTTCAGAACTGTCTAGTATTTCCTAGAGGAAAAGAATATTTCAAATAAGAATTAAATAATAAGGTAAGAAGTGGAAGAATCAATTTGAGATGCATTGGCAAAATGTTTAAAGCAGAGAAAAGAACTATGTAAGAGAAATCATAGGCAATAAACACCATGAAATACCATGAAAATTAGATAAAATGAGCTAGGCTGAAAAACAGATAACAGAGGCTAATGATGAAACAGAAGACT
>NW_006399762.1:11251834-11261223 GCF_000299155.1 Elephantulus edwardii
TAATGCCTTGTAAATCATAATGCCTGCTTTTAAACTGTTCTCTCCCTCATCTGTTTCAATGCAGTATACATAATTCGTCCAATTTTGAATACACTATATTTAAATTTGTTGTTTTGTGCTTCTGAGTAGAAATTGATTCATAGCTGACTCTCTAGCAGGTTTTCAAAGACAGTAAATCACTTGAGAAGAGATTGTCTATTCTTCTCCATTGAAGCAGCTTGTGGATTTGAACTGTATGCTTTTGGGATTGCACCACAGATTCTTACCACTTTGCTGCTGAAACCCCCTAAGTACTTAAATTTAGAATATTTAATAAAGCTAGTGTAAGAACAATGTTTTTAAAATTTAATTTAAGAACGTTGTTTTTTCTTCATATATAAGAAATGTACATTCTGAAAAAGAGAATTTGACTAGCATTTTTGCTGATTATTGGGCTTAATGAAAGATCGTGAGCTTAGTGCAATTCTCTAAAGAATAAATAAGTTTTGAGCTGTTGTGTGCATGAGTATGTGCAAATGTATGGGTTGGACAGTTAACAAAAAGGATTGTGATTGGAACTTTCTAGTCATTACAAAAGGAGAAGAAAGAGGTAGTCTTCTGAAGATTTACAGCATTGGAAACAAAGGAAGGTCAACAAGGCAGTGTGTTTTTTTGAGTACAGACATCTAAAAAGAAAATATTTATTTTAAGACAGAGATACAAATTCCAGCTCATGTTTACTACATTAATCAGAGTGGAGAAATTATGAAGGAGTTTAAACAAGAAATACTTTAATTCTTATTTAATATATATGCTGTTGTTATTGATTGTTGATTGCCTTCAAGTAGAGTACAACTCATAATGACCCCATGAACAAAAAGCCTGAAGCCCCTCTACAACCATCCACATTTATCAGAGTTCACAGAGACCTGTTATTTAGAAAGTGGATGCCACTGCTGCTTTAATATACATACTAAATTTATATATCTTATTTCTTTAATTGAACTTCAAACTGAAGTATAATATTCAATTTATTTTCTGTAAGGAACAATCATAGATTGCAGAAAGTATACACAAGTCTAAATGCAAATAAAGAAATAAAATAATAAATAAATAAATAAACGCATTCTAATTTCTGGAGCACTAATGCTGACAGCTCAGGGATTAAGCACTCAAGTGACTACTAATTTAAACGTTGATGATTTGAACCTACTGGTCTAGAGAAAGAAGAGATAATCTGTAATGGTTATAGCATTAGAAAGTGTATGGAGAAGTTATACACTGTCTTCTATAGCATAACTACAACTAGAAATACACTTTAAAATAAGATTATTTTTATATTAGTTTGTTTTATGTTCTCAGAACTCAGATCATGTTTTGAAATAATTTAAACAACAACAACAAAACCCCTTAGTGTACTACAGTTACAAATGCAATATCAAAAACTTGGTTTTATAGAGCTCATTGTAAGAAAGGAGTGACACATGACTTTGGTCTCAGAGGTAAAAACGGGTTTGAAAGAAAAAAAAAAGCAAAGTAGAAATACAATCTATAAAGTTAAAACAGTATCTTCAAATTGAAGATATTGGTAACATGAAGTATAGTAAATTCTCTGCAGATTTTTGTGAGAAGAATGAAAGAAGTAAAAGTAGAGATTTAGGTTAGGCTCAAATCCAGAACACGATTATTATGATTTTTGGTTCTAAATAACAGTGTAGTGTTTTTTTTAACATTTAAAATCTAGATTTTTTTAAAGTTTCCTTTTCTTTTAAATTAGTTTGCATAAAAATTCATACACATGTTTTATTTAGACACAATGTTTGCAGATTTTTCCTTATTTTAAAATAGAAACAATTTTGAAAATTATGTGCTCTTAAGTATGACTCAGAGCAATCCCATGAAAAATAAATTTGAATGCTGTACTATCCTTAGCCATCCTCATCATTTCTAATATATTTGAGACCATTGTGTCAGTCCCTGTGTCACTCCATTCTTTAGGGTTTTCTTCTCTTTACCGATCTACTTTTCTTAGTGTGCTATCCCTTTCTGAGAAATACCTTTTCCTAGCAACATGTGTAAAGAATGTGGGATGAAGTTTGACTATTCTTGCCTAGTAGTTCATGGGATATTAAGCACTCTTCTAAAGCACTACAACTCAAAGGCATCAATTTTTCTTCAATCCTCCCTATTCACTGTCTCACTCTCAGATAAATAGCAAGAAAAGACTATGGATTGCATCAGATTCACCTTAGTCTTCAGACTTAATATCATTGCTCCTCATTACTTTGGAGAGGTCCCTCACAGAAGACATTTGCAGTACAATACATCTTTTGATTTCTTGACTGCTGTGGCCAAGGGTGCTATTTGTGGATGCAAGTAAATCGAAGTTTTTGACAATTTCAATCTTTCCTCCATCAATCATAATTTATTTAAGAGTGTTATACATATAATAAATGCATAGTACATACAAATGTAATAACTATTCTATAAACAATAGAAAGCTATTACAAATCACTTTCTACTGGGTAGTCATCAGTTTAGGTTCTGTAACCCATTTCACAAATAAAAGATAAATAATGATGAGCAACGCACAAAATATTTTTCTGTTGCTGCTCTAGTAATTTCCCACAAATATAATAGTTTAAAAGAATACATTATAGTACAGATTTGTAGGTTAGAATTCTGTGTGGACACACTATGTCTCCTGCTCTGTGTCTAACAAAATAAAAACTAAGGTGCTGTCCATCCAAAACACATATTCACAGATTCTAGGAGAAATTAATCATCATGAAGAGCCTGGCAGAATTTCGTCCTTTGTCATCACAGCCTTGAGGCTCCTTATTTTTCCCTGGCAATCAGCTGAGATCCTCTCTCACTTCCGTTTCATTGTTAGATGCTGTCGAGCCAAGTACAACCCATAATGACACTATGAATTACAGATCTGAACTCTGTTCTATCCTGTGGTGTCCTCAAACCTGAAACATAAGAGCCCACTGCACTGCAGTAGTCACCATGTCAATCAACCTCATTGAGGGTCTTCCTCTCCCTCGCTGACCATCCATCTTTTGAAGTATCCTGTCCCTCTCCAAGAATAGGCCCTTCTAGCAGCAGGTCCAAAGTATGTGAGGCAAAACCTCATCATCTTTTTCTGCAAACAGCACTTTGGCTGTACCCTCTCCAGGACATATCTGTGTGTTCTTTGGGGACATCCAGCACTCCTCTAACACCACAGCCCAAAGGCATCAGTTCTTTTTCTGCCATCCTTATTCATAGCTCTCAGATGCATAGCAAGCTAGGTTTAGAAGAGGTCATGGCACTAGGGACATAATTGCCAATGTCAGAGAGTACCAGAAGAATGTTTATCTGTATTGTATCAACTATGCAAAGGCATTTGCTTGTGTCGATCACAATATACTGTGGCTAATCTTGAGGAAAATGGGAATCTCAGAACACTTGATCATGCTTATATGAAACCTATACTTGGACCAAGAAGCAATCCTCAGACAGAGCAAGGAAACTCTGCATGATTCAAAATCAGGAATGGAGTGTGTCAGGGATGCATCTTGTCCCCATACCTTTTCAATCACTATACAGAACAGATCTTCAGGAAGTAGGGTTTTATGAAGAGGAGTTGGTATAAAGATTGGAGGAAGACCTACGATATGCAACAACCTTGCTTGCTGAAACTGAAGAAGACCTGAAGAACTTGCTGCAAAATGTTAAGGACTGTATTTTTCAATATGGATTGAAGCTCAACATTGAGAAGACAAAGATTCTCACCAGTGGGCCAATTGGCAGCACCATAATAGATCAAAACGAGATTGAGGTTGTTAGCAGTTACAGCTTGCTCAGCTCCACAATCAACACGCTTAATTAACAGAAGGAATTAGGAAATCAAAAGACAAATTGCATTGGGAAAATCTATAGTTATTGACCTCTCTAGAGGCTGAAGAACAATGATGACAGTCTAGATACAAAGGCTATGCCTAATCCAGGTCATAAGCATAATTACTTGTTATGCTTCAGAGAGTTAGACAATGAGTAAGGATGACAGAAGAAGAACTGATGCCTTCATGGCATGGTGCTAGAGAAGAGTCTTGAACATACCATGGATTATCAAGAAAACATATAGGTCTGTCTGCAGATGGTGAAACCAAGTCTCTCCTTGAAGGCTAAGATTTTGAAGCTTCACCTCACTTACTCTGGGCACGTGGCCAGGAGAGATTGGTCCTGGGAGAAAGATATCATGCTCAGAAGAATGGACAGACAGCGCAGGAGAGAGTGACCTCAGATGAGATGGATGATACAGTCCCTAGTGCAATGGTGGTTGGTGTGTCAGAATTAGTGAGACTGGCCCAGGACAGTGAAGGGTTGAGAGCACTGTACATAGGATCACTATACATTGCAGGCGACTCAATGGCACATAAGAATAATAACATACTGTGACAGGTTTTGGAAGCAGGAGTGGCATCCACTTCCTAAATAACATGCCTCCAGAAACTTTATGAACTGTGACCAATGTTGATAGTTGTAGAGGGCCTCAGGCCTTTTGTTCATAAAGTCACTATGAGTCCTGTCCAACTGGAAGGTAATAAAAAACAACAACAATGTAACTGTTAGACTCTGGCTCATCAATTTAGAACAATATATTTAAGATTAATGCATGTTGATGAATGCATTAAAAGTTGGTGTTTTGGTGTGTATTTTTTAATGACTGTTGACTACACCTATCTTCGTTTATCTGTCACCGGAAGATTTATGTTGTTTTTGTGAGCATATCAGGTATAAACATTTTCTTTAAAGTCTCATGTAATGACATCAAGCTATTTGGAAATTTTAAAATAATCTATTCCAAGTTACAGCAGCACAGTATATCAATTTAGTCTGTTTTTTTTAGCTGCCATCAAGCTGACCTATAATGATCTGTAATAAACAACAAATCTGAATCCTGCCCTATTCTGTGCCATCCTCACTGTATCTAATTCTCTTGAGCCCATTTTTGCAGTCACTGTGCCAATCCATCTCATTTGGGGTCTTATTCTCTTTCCTTGCCAATATACACAACCACTGACTATATAAAAATGAATTGATCAAGGCTGAGGCATTTCACAAAATACGTGAGGAAGAATCAATGGTACTAAATTAGTAAATCCAAGTTACATTGAATGTGTTGGTAAAAATAATGCCCCAGAAATTGATGATGAATAAGCAAAGAGATAAAGTCCTTGACATATGGGCTCTATCTTAACACAAAACAAACAAAAATTCTCATTACTGGATCAATATTTATCATAATAATAAATGGAGAAAATATTACAATTATCAAATATTTCATTTTACTTGGATCATTTAGTAAACACTCAGGGAGGCAATAGTCAATAAATAAAAATACATGTTATATTTAGGAAAATCTACTATTTAGGGCCTAGTTGAAATACTAAAGAAGCAAGTTGTCAATTTAAAGAAGAAGGTGTGCCTGATAAAATCTTTCCTGTTTTCCATTCCTTTATATACAGACCAATGGTGAACAATGAATCAGGATGACAGAAGTGAAGCCCTTGAAATGTAGCATTTCAAAAGACTATTGAATTTAACATTTATTTCCAAAACAACCAAAAAACTATCTTGGTGGAATTGCAGTCAAGGTACTATTTAGAGGCAAAGATTGGTAAACTTAATCTCACACACTTGGAGCATGTAGTCTTGAGATATCAGTCCTTGGAAGAAGACATTATTCTGGGAAAAGTAGAGGTTCAAGAAAAAAGAAGGAAGAGACTCAGTGAGATGATTTGCACAAGGATTGCAACAATGGGCATAAATGAAACTGTGAATATGGCACAAACTAAGGCAAGGCTTTAATCTGATTTTCATTGTCATCATGACTAGTGATCCACTAGAAAACAGGTAAGAGCAATGTAAGCATCAACTGAATCCTCATCTCTATTCTTTTTCACTTCTACTCTTAATAATCATCAAAGTTTCCAGTTCTTCAAATATATTTCTTTTAAAGGGCTTTCTACGACAAGTACCAACTGGTGATTTTGCCAATAGTTATTTCATCATAACATGCATGAACTGCTGTATCTCTTAATTTTAATAAAGCTGAGTTTTTTGCTATATCAATCTTAAATGTTCTGATAACCCACCTGAATTTAAATCTGTTGTTGTTATGTGCCATCGAGTCATTTGCCACTCATAGCGATCCTATGTACAACAGCCCTAAACTCTGCCAATCGCACTGACTCCAACACACCCATCCCGATTACCCCCAGTTACTCAATCAGTCCACCTCATAGGGGGCCTTCCCCCTCTGCGCTGTCCCTCCACCCTACCAAGCACGATGTTCCTCTCCAAGGACCTATCCCTCCTTGCAACATGTCCAAAGTATGTTAGACGGAGCCTTAGAATCTTTGCTTTCAAGGAGAAGCCCACTGTGACCCTTTCCAGAATGAATATGTTTGTTTTCCTAGGAGTCCATGGTACTCTCAATACTCTTCTCCAGCACCACATCTAAAAGGCATCAATTCTTCTTCTATCCTCCTTAGTCATTGTCCAACTCTCTGATGCATAACAAGTGATAGCAAAGACCATGGCCTGCATCAGACACACCTTAGTCTCCAAAGAGACACCATTGCTCTTAAGTACTTTGGAAATCTAGTCTCCCTTAAATGCAAGTAATTCACATCTACTCTAGCTACTCTTTTCAGAACATTAGAAATATACCCTCTTTAACTTTACGAGGAAATAAACTTACTGGAAATAAAATAGATAACCCAAAATAAAAATGAAGATAGAGCAACCCAGGTTAGAAATTGTGAAGAATCAAGGAAAACCAGTTTGCCTGCACGGAAGACAAGAATTGCTGCACTAAAACTCGACATTGTTGTTGTTATATGCTGTTGAGTCACCTTCAATTCATAGTGATCCTATGAATAGTAGCTATGAAGGCTGCCCTGTCCTGATCCAGTCTCACTGACTCTGATACACCTAACCTCATTGCCTTAGTTTACTGTATCAATCCATCTCATCCAGGTCTTTCTGTCCTGTGCTCTCCCTCCAATCTTCTGAACATGAGATCCTTCTTCAAGGACCAGTCTCTCCTGACCATTTGCCCAAAGTATGTGAGACAGAGCTTCAAATTCTTAGCCTCCAAGGAGAAACTTGGTTTCTCCATCTCCAAGACAGACCTCTTTATTTTCTTGGCAGTCCATGGTATGTTCAGGATTCTTCGCTGGCACTACAGCTCAAAGACATTTTATATCATCTTTAGTCATTATGCAGCTCTTTGGTGAATAGCAAGTAATTGTGAAAACCATGCCCTGAATCAGGCTCATCTTAGTCTCTAGACTGACATCGTTGCTTCTCAGTACCCTGGAAAGTTTCCCTGACAGCAAATTTATCTGATGCAATTTGTCTTTTGATTTCCTGAATACTACTGTTAAGAGCGTTGATTCTGGAGCTGAGCAAGATATTATTGTTAGCAACCTTAATTTTTTCTCCATCCCTCATGGTGCTGCCAGTTGGCCCAGTAGTGAAAATCTTTGTCTTTTTGATGTTCAGCTTCAATCCATATTGAAGACTATATTTCTCGAAGTACGTAATGTTGTTGGTGTTGTTAAGTGCCGTCGAGTCATATAGACAGCTCTTAGAGACCCTATGAGTAAAAGTTCTCAACACTTGTGTGACTTTCATCCTTCTTCTACGTTCATAGAGTTTCCAAAGGCAAGCTATTACGGAAGTGGATGCCATTCCTGCTTCCAAGCTTATTTTAGTCAGGGAGCACCACCAAACACTGTCCGCCATAGATAACCACTAACTCATTTGACACATCAGTATCACAATGTTTAGCTTCACAACAACCACAAGTTACCTCTGTACAGCAAGTGTACACACCAGGGCTATACCACCTAGAACAATGTTCGAACAAAAACAATGATAAACAGATGAGCTGGGGGTCTCTGGCCCAGCGGTTGCCAGCATTTGGGCTTGCTGGAATGGTAAAATACAGAAAGGTTGGACCATGCTTACAGGGTAAGGACATGTGTCTTGGGAGTCACAGTGTCAGCTGGAGAGGCCTCCTTCATGAGATCACATCATATGTGTATTCTCCAACTGCTGTTTAAGATTGCACAATGTCGTATTATTTCATTGAAACAATGGATAGTGTCTGTATGTATTTTCACAATTCATCAGATGAATAATTCTTTGCATGTCTTTAACTCTCTATTCTATTCCTCTGTCCACTTCTCTTTTGCTTTCTTAATATGACTACTTGTGACTCATGTTATTTTAATTATATCTTATATTTAAAATATAACTCATTCTAAATAAAATGAATAGTAGTAAAAATGATCTAGGGAATAGCTATTAGTAAAATATTATTAAATCTGTGCGCTGTTTCATGATCTCACCATCTTATCTGAACCAATTGTTAAGAGCAACTTAGAGAAGCTGCACCATAGCTTGTTCTTAGATTTTCACATTTCTAAGTGACTTAAGTTCATTTAATTGATAATTTAAAAGTCAAATAATTTCTTTTATAAGTATGGTTGTTCTGGTAAAAGTCAAACAACTCCTATGATATTTTTTCTACTTTTTTAAAACCAGTGTACAAAAATTCTTTTCAATCTATTCATTTGTTGACGGGCCTTTAGGTTGCTTCCAACTATTTGCTATTGTAAACAACACTGTGATAAACATGGGTGTGCATATATCTGCTTGGATGGCCGACATGGTCTCTCTGGGGTATATTCCCAGTAATGGGATTGCTAGGTCAAATGGTATCTCTATTTGCAATTTTTTGAGAAAGCGCCACACCACCTTCCACAATGATTGCACCATCTTACATTCTCACCAACACTGAATAAGAATTCCAGTTTCTCCACATCCTCACCAGAATTTATTGCTTGCTGTTCTGTTAAATTTTGCTATTCTTACTGGGGTGGGATGACATCTCAAAGTTGTTTTGATTTGCATCTCTCTTAGACCTAGGGACTTTGAACATTTCTTCATGTGCTTGTTGGCCATCTGAATGTCTCCTTCGATGAAGCGTCTGTTAATATCCTGTGCCCGTTTCTCAATTGGATTATTTACCTTTATCTTACTGTGGTGTTCAAATATTTTATAAATTCCAGATATAAGTCCCTTATCTGACATATCATTACCAAATAGTTTTTCCCAGTATGTGGAAGCAACCTAAGGGCCCATCAACAAATGAATGGATAGAGAAGCTGTGGTATATTCACACAATGGAATACTATGCTGCATTGAAAAACAAGGAGCTCATGCAATATTGTTCAAAATGGGTGACCCTGGAGGACATTATATTGAGTGAAATATCTCAGCACAAAGGGACAAATACTGCATGGTGCCCCTATTGTAGATTGGGTCTGAGATCAGGGTTGGGGTAA
>NW_006399762.1:11262426-11263782 GCF_000299155.1 Elephantulus edwardii
CTTATTCATTGTCTAGCTCTCAAATATGTAACAGGAGATTTAAAAGGCCATGGCCCGAATCAGGCACACCTTAGTCTTCAAGCTGACATCATTGATCCTCATGAGTATTTTCGAGAGGTCCTTGACAGAGGACTTGTGCAATGTAATATGTGTCCTGCTCTCCTGGCTTCTAGTGCCAAGGATGTTAATTGTTGGTCAAATCAAAACCAACAAATAAGTTTATTTTGGATATATAAAGCAATGTTGATACACTAGTTTTAACTTAGCTTGTTTTCAACTTTAGTCTTTTGGTGGTAAAATTCATACTGCCAGGTTTTCAGTATTGTACTTTGGACATTACCAGTTCAATGTTTAGTGATAAGAAGTCACACTGTCAACCCAAAGGCATTCTGTTCAAATCCACAAGATGCTTCAGGGAAGAGAGATGGACAATCTGGTTATGTGTGATTTAATGCCTCTGAAAGGCATTCACTGGAGGATTAGGAACGGTGAATGAGCTGGTTCTGACTTGATGGCATACGACAACAAAAACAAGTGCCCATTACAATGGATTTTGGATGGCCTCTTGGTAAGAATTTATGTTAAACAAACAAAATCAGGTGGTTTGAATCAATTAGTTGGACTTAGGAGTAAAATGGGCAGGCTCATCTCTGAAGAAAAATTCACTGGAGAGTCATGTATTGAGTGGATCTAGCAAGAAATAAGAATAATGTGATATGCAGAATAAAACTAGTATAAATACAAATAAAGGATTTATTATATTTACAAAGGATACTTTTCAATAGAAATGTGTTTAACATTCATGTAAAAAATATATGACTATCAGCTGGTAAATCAGTAATGAAATGGAGACAATTTTTAGATCACTCAAATTTATAGGTATGTTGTTTTTGTTAAGTGCCATCGAGTCACTTGTAACTCATAGCGACCCTATGTACAACAGGCCTAAACTCTGTTCTGTCCTGTGCCAATCTCATTGTCCCCAACACACTCATCCCAATTACCCCAGTCACCAAATCAATCCACCTCCTAGAGGGCCTTCCCCTACTGTGCTTGCCCTCCACCCTCCCAAGCATGATGTCCTTCTCCAAGGACTGGTCTTTCCTTACAACATGACCAAAGTATGATAGAGGAAGTCTCATAATCCTTGCTTCCAATGAGCATCCCGGTTTAATCCCCTCCAGGAAGAATTTGTTTTCTTAGCAGTCCATTGTACCCTCAATACTCTTCTCTAACACCAAAACTCAAAGGCATCAATTCTCCTTCTATCCTCCTGGGTCATGGTCCAGCTCTCTGATGCATAACATGTAATTGCAAAGACCATGGCCTGTACCAGATGCACCTTAGTCTCCAGAG
>NW_006399762.1:11264422-11275531 GCF_000299155.1 Elephantulus edwardii
GAGGTTTGAATTTGTTTTCAGTTCCTTGAGCTTAAGAAATGCTGAGCGAGTTTGGCACTTTTGATTTTCTGACTCCAGATCTTTGTACATTTCATTGTAATATTTTACTTTGTCATCCCCCGCTGCCTTTTAAAATTTATAGATATAGGTAGGATTAGTGTTAAATCATTAATAACGTAGGGTTAAATGTAAGACTACGTTTTTATGCTCAAATTTTAATACAGCTTCATCACTAACTGAAATAGTGTGTATACTTGATAAATTAACATACTTGTGGTAAATCTAAAATAGTCTCTTAATCTGTTGTTATTCTATGCTGCTATTGAGGAAATAAACTATTTACGTCAACTCTTTTGCTCTTTTTCTGCATGGTTTTAGTAGAAATAAATATAATTTGTAACAATCATTTCTGAAATTTGTTAATCTTGGAAACAAAGAACTATTATTTTCAATATTTGATAGATTCATTTCCCAAGGATAAAACTGAAGGATGTAAAGTTAGTTATTTATATATAAATTCATCTTTACTGTTATTGTTAAGTGTTATCGTGTCATAGAAAACTCATAGAGACCCTATGAACGAAAGACCTGAACACTTGTATAACTTTCATCGTTTATCCAAGTTCATAGAGTTTCTGGAGAAAAGTTATTTAGGAAGTGGATGCCACTCCAACTTCTAAGATTATTCTTATTGGGGAGCTCCACCAAACATATTCTGTCATGAGTAACAATTATCACATTTGACACATCAGTGTCACAGTGTTTGGCATCACAGCAACCACGAGATTACCTCCATACAGCAAATGCACAGACCAGTGCTATACAACTGAGAAGACTGTTTGACCAAAAATAATTAAAACCAGGCCTGAGGGCTGCAGATTAAAATCATCCACCTCTGTTTTGGTAGCATAACTGTTTATCCACTAAGCCAAAAGAGCTCTCCTGTACCAAAATAGAAAAATGCATAATGATTACGTTCCTGAATCATCATATATTTGATAAGCTTTTCATTCTCTAAGAGAGTTCTAAGTCTCTTCAGTATGAAAATTAAACCAGTTGTGTGCAAAGGCTGAGATTCCAGGATAACATTGCACTGACCAGGATAGGTGAGCTTCATCCTGAAAAAAGATAATGGAGAATCATTCACTCTTGTTACACAAACCAAACATCCTATCTCTTGATTTGAACCCTGCCTTTGTAACTAGTCTCTTTTTGCCATTTTTAATGTATGTAAACTTCCTGTAGTCTCATAGAGAAATTTGTGGTGAAACCTCCACTCTTCTTGCCACAAGGGAATTTTACCAGATGCGATGTAAACAATTATATCTGGTAGCCATGTTCCTCATGACCTAACCTTTCTCTCCCTATTGTTATTCTTTGAAGTTAATATTGATGTAGATTTTCAATTAATCTGAATCTCTCTCACTCTTTCAATACTCTAATTCATAAGTTATTTTCTTTGTTTTCCCATAGAATTTTTTGCTCAAGTATCTCAAATATCTTTAACAAATTCAAAGTAGAGTCTTCCTTGATTATTTATTTTTGTAAATTCTCTGATATTTTTCTTTTTAATGATTCTATTTATTCTGTTATCTATGTTAGTGAAGCCTTATTTGACAAATTACTTTTGAACAGCAGCAATTCATCAAGGTCTCAGGCTTCTTAGTAGATTGAGAACATAAAGAGTCTCCTATACATGGAAAGTGAAGGATATGTTTAGATGAACTAGTCCCTTCCCCTTTCAAGGACGGTTTCCTTCTCTTAAAGTAGTTTAAAAGAACAAACAAACAAACAAAAAATAAAACAAAAACCACAATAAACCTAACAGTAGTGCTGATCCTGACACACAGATACTTTCTGAATGTCAGATAGGACCATGCTCCACAGGGTTGTAGAGGCTGGATTCAGGTAAGCCATTCATCAGACCTTTCTTCCAGGGGATCCCTAGGTGAACACGACCTTCCAACCTTTCTATCAGCACCTGATCTTTTAACCACTGCTATCCTGGGGCCCTGCAGATGGGCCTGCTTCCTGGACATCACTGTTCATTTTCCTAGACTTGATGCTTTCATTAAAATCCACCTCCCACTGCCAGTGTATTAAAATATATCTGATTTCATGCTATGTATGTTTTAAGAAAATGATAACACCCCCCAAAAAACCCCAAACCAATAAAAACAACAACAACAAAAACAAAAACACGACAACACATGAACCACAAAGAAAAAAGACCTTGTAAATTTCCCAGCCATATAGTGGGATCCACCTATGAGGGAGCTCTCTGATCAATCTATTGTCTGTATCCCTATAATGGGCCCTGAACAAAGCAGTTTAGGGAATCCAGCCATTTTGGACTTGTATCTAACTGTAGTTTCTGCTAGCAAAATGGAATTTCCCATTACTAAAGAGGCATTTTTGGTGATTTATTACTGAGGTATCTCCCATGAGTCTCATTTTCCTGAAACACCAGTGACATGTTGTACTTAAATGAATTCAGATATTAATTAATTGAGTTAAAATATATAAAACAACAAAATTTCAAATTCAGTTTTTCAACCACACTGGACTGACTTCAAATGATCAGACATTATGATAGTAATTCTTCTCATCTGTATAAATTGTTCAGTTGAATGCATTATACTAGACTACAGCAAATAATCCTACAATTTAGCAGCTATTGGGAGGATGAGTTTAAATGCATTTAGAAAAACAGGAGGAAGATTATAGTGTGAAATTAAGCCCAATATTTGCAATTAAAAAAATTGTATATATGTTGCCTGCTCAAGGAACTGAAGAACAAATTCAAACCTCGAGTGGCTATAGTCAAGGATACTTTAGACAGGATATTAAATGATCCAGGAGGTATCAACAGAAGATGGAAAGAATATATTGCCCCATTGTATCAAAAGAAATTAGCAGACACAGAAGAATTTAATGAAACAACATATGAGCAAGAGCCTACGGTGATGAAGTAAGAAGTTCAAGCTGTTTTGAAAGAAATAACAAAACATAAGGCTCCAGGAATAGATGGTATACCAATTGACATATTTCAGCTAACAGTTGCTGCGCTGGACGTGCTCAACAAGTTGTGTCAAGAAATCTGGAGAACAGCCACTTGGCCAACTGACTTGATGAGATCTATATTTGTTCCCATTCCAAAGAAAGGTGACCCAACAGGGTGTAGAAACAATAGAACAATATCACTGATTTCACCTGCAAGGGTGATTCTGCTGAAGATTATCCAAAAATGACTGGAACAGCACATCAGCAGAGAACTACCAGAAGTCCAGGCTGGGTTTAGAAGGGAGCGTGGTACTAGGGATATTGTAACTAATATAAGATGAATATTGGTTGAAAGCAGGGAGAACCAGAGGGATGTCTATCTGTGCTTCATTGATTATGCAAAGGCGTTTGACTGTGTGTACCATAACAAACTGTGGCTGACTCTGAGAAGAATGGGAATCCCAGAACACTTGATATTGTTAATGCGAAACTTATATTTGAACCAAGAGACAGTCGTCAGAACAGAGCAGGGTAACACTGCATGGTTCAAACTTGGGAAGGGCGTACTCCAGGGAGGTGTCCTATCTCCATTCCTTTTCAACCTGTATGCAGAACAGATCATCTGGGAGGCTGGGCTCTATGAGGAGAAATGTGGCACCAGGATTGGTGGAAGATCTATCAACAATCTGCATTATGCAACTGACACAACCCTGATTGCTGAAACTGGGGAGGACTTGAAGCGTTGCTGCAGAAGGTCAAGGACTACAGCCTGTAATATGGATTGAGGCTCAATGTTAAGAAGACAAAGATTCTCACCACTGGACCAGTTGGCAGCATCAGGATGGATGGTGAAGAGACTGAGACTGTACACAGCTTTAGTCTGCTTGGCTCCAAAATCAACAATCTTGGCATCAGCAGGTAGGAAATTAAAAGACATATTGTGATGGGAAAGTCTGTTGTTAGCAACCTCTCTAAAGTACTCAAGAGTAACAATGTGTCTCTGGAGACTAAGGTGCGTCTGGTACAGGCCATGGTCTTTGCAATCACTTGTTATGCATCAGAGAGCTGGACAATGACTAAGGAGGATAGAAGGAGAATTGATGCTTTTGAGTTTTGGTGTTGGAGAAGAGTGCTGAGAGTGCCATGGCCTGCTAAGAAAACAAACAGATTCATCCTGGTGAGGGTTAAACTGATCTGCTCCTTGGAGGCAAAGATTCTGAGCCTTCGTCTGACATACTTTGATCATGTTGTAAGAAGGGACCTGTCCTTGGAGAGGGACATCATACTTGGGAGGGTGGAGGGACAGAGCAAGAGCGGAAGGCCCTCTATGAGGTGGATTGATTCAGTGACTGGGGCAACCCGGATCAGTGTGTCAGAGACAATGATATTGGCACAGGACAGAGCAGAGTTTAGAGCTGTTTTACTTAGGGTAGCTATGAGTTGTAAGCGACTTGATGGCACATAACAACAACAACAAGATATGTTGCATTTGCTTAAATGGATATAATATATGGAAATAGACTGAACAATGTTTTCATTATCTATTAAGTAGAATTTAGAAACTAATTCAAATTTAACATGCCAGTGATTTTGAGTTTATTTTTGTGGCTATTTTATCAATTATTTATATAATGAGTCTTCAGTCCTCTACGTGACCCTCTACTAAAAATTACAACATATTAGTAAAATTATCAAAATGATAAAAAGTAAAGAGCAATATTTGAAGGATGATTGATCCTTCAGACGCCATGTCCAAAAATGTGTCCAAAACAAGCAATTTAATGTTCTATTATGATCCTTACTTTTTGTTGACATGCCAATAGTATAGTTTCTAATATCACAGCCACACACAGACCAGCACAGTAAATAAAACTGACAGAGAGGTGATAGAACAATTAATTCTAAACTGATCATTGCATAACACCTGGGGGTAAAATTCTTAGAGATCTCGAAGTAAAGCCCCAAAGCATAAAGATTGTGAAAGACAAAATGAGACCAATACCAAGCTTCTCCTTGGAGCCAAGGATTCTGGGGCTTCGTCTGACATACTTTGGGCATGTTGCAAGGAGGGACAGGTCCTTGGAGAGAGACATCATGCTTGGGAGGGTGGAGGGACAACGCAAGAGGGGAATACCCTCTATGAGATGGATTGATTCAGTGACTGGGGTAGTTGGGATAGGTGTGTCAGAGGCAGTGGTATTAGCACAGGATAGAGCAGGGTTTAGGGCTGTTGTACATAGGATCACTATGAGTCGCAAATGACTCGATGGCACATAACAACAATAGCAACAAGAACAACAACAACCTATGGTACCTATGAACCTGGAGAGAGGATGAAAGGCACCCAAGCATCTAGGACTCTCCTTCATAGGGTTGCTATGGGTCACCTGCCACTCGACGGCACTTAACAACAACAACTACCTCTGGTATAAACAGGTTGGCGAATACAGCCAAAAATGCACAACCAGAAACGAATAACATTGATGAATGTGACCTCCTAAAGATTAAGTCACTGAGTTCATCAAAAACTATTTCCGATAGGAGGGGAAGTAAAGCTACTGACTGGGGAAAAAAACCCATTTGGCAATGACGTTTCATACAAGGGCCTTATAAAAGTTCAGAGAAAAAAATGATAACCAAATCTAAAAATTTGCAAAAAGACAAGGGTAGACTTTTCACAGAGGAAGATATTTATGGCCAACAGACACTTGAAGGGATGTGTAAAATCACTGGCAATAAAAGAGATGAAAATCAAAACCACTATGAAACACCATTTTACTCCAGTAGCAGTGGTAAAGTTTAAAAGAATGGCAAGAAGAAAAAATGTTGGGGATAATGTAGAGAGAGGAACTCTCATACACAGTTAGTAGTGTTATAATATGGTAAAATCACTCTAGAAGGCAGTTTGATGTTTCCTCAAAAACATGAACATAGAAATGTCTTACGACCCAGCTATTCCATTGAGAGGAATGCTCCAAGGAAAATCGAACTGAGTCCCAGAGATCTATGCATTTATGTTCATAGCACCTTATTCATAGTAACAAGAAAATGGAAACATTCAAAAGGGTCATCAAAAAAATGAACAGATTGACAACACAAATACAAAATAGGCGAAAACCATGGAAATAATTTAACAGGCAAAATTTAATAGGAGAAGAAATATTAAATGTTGGCGAGAATGTGGCAAGATAGAACTTTTAAGCACTCTTTGCAGGATTGTAAAATGGTGCAATCACTTTGGAAAACAGTTTGACATTTCCTCAAAAAGCTGAATGTAGAAATTCCATATGATGCAATTATTCCACAATTTGGAATATACCCCTAGAAAAAGAAAACTGCAATACAAATGGAGACTTGTACACTAATGTTTATAGCAGCATTCTTCACCATTGCAAGAACATGGAAACAGCCAAAATGTCCAACCACAATGGAATAGATTAAGAAATTATGGTGTATCCACATGATGGAATACTACACAAAACCCAGGAGCAATGATTTTGTAAATCACTACCTAACTTGGGAGGGACTGGAGAGCATTGTGCTATGTTAACTAACTCAGTACCATAGAACAAGTGAGGTATAACACCGTTATTGTAGAATATGTATGAAGATCCAAGGGGAGGGAGGGAGAAGCAGAGTGGTGAGGATGAGTGAGGTAGGGGGCTCAGGGTGGTTAATTACATCGTCATACAATTTGATCGGTTGAGTAGGTAAAAGAAAAGGGAAAAACCTGCTGTGAAAAACAATGGATATGAAATTTGAAAGTGAATCAAAACAAAATAAAAATTTTATGTAAAATATGGATTGAGGAATTATGGTACATTTACACCATGGAATACTATGCAGCACTAAGGAGCAGTGATTTCAAAAAATGTAAGAAAGAGGCTAGAGAGCATTATGCTAACTGGAGCATTACACTGAGTGAAATAGTTCAGTCTCATAAGGACAAACACTGCATAAAATCATTATTGTAAAAATAGAAAGATAACTCACAAGATGTATATGAAAGTTCAAAGGGGGAAGGGAAGGAGATGAGCTGAGAGTGGGGAAGGTGGAAATCATGAGATTGGAGAATTTGGTGGACAGAGGAAGGAAGTGTAAGAAATGAGAACAACTATAAAGTCCACTTTATATAATTGTTTCTGGGAATCAATTTCTGTCATTATTAAGTTTCTTAAAATCAGTGTGCATGTGTGCTTCTGTTTCTTTTGTTGCGAGTTCAAACAGAGGCCAAGTTCACTCCTATGTACTTCTCTTCAGAGAAGCAAAGCCAATTCCTTTAAATTTCATAAATATTTTATAATATGAAGTAAGCTGTGGCTGACATTAAGAAAAATGGGAGGACCAGAGTATTTAATTTTGCTCATGTGGAAAGTATCCCTGAACCAGGAGGCTTTTGTCCAAACAGCAGGGAAACACTGCATGATTTAAAATTGAGCAGGGAGTGTGTCAGGATGGTATTTTCTGGTCATATCCATCCAATCTGTGTGCTATGAATATTATCCCAAAACCTGAACTCTATGAAGAGGAGTGTGGGATCAGGATTGTCCATTTCTGATCATAGCAAGTAATAGCCAAGACTATGCCCTGAATTAGTCACCCCTTAGTCTCCAGACTAACACTGTTGTTCTCCAATAGTCTGGAGAGGTCCCTGGCAGAAGACTTTCCAGTGCAATTTGTCTTTTGATTTCCTGGCTGCTAACACCAAGTGTGTTGATTGTGGAGTCAAACAAACTGAAGTAGTTAACAATCTCAGTCCCTTCACCATTTATCAGCATACTACCAAATGGCTTGTTGGTATTTTTAAGTGCCGTTGAGTCACAGGCGACTCATAGCAACCCTATGAAGGAGAGTCCTCGACGCGTGGGTGTCTTTCATCCTCTCTCCAGGTTCATAGGGTTTCCGGAGGCAAGCTATTATGGAAGTGGATGCCACTCCTCCTTCCAAGCTTGTTTTAATCGGGGGGCTCCACCCCACTCTCATTCCACATTGGGTAACCAACCATTAATATATTTGACACATCAGTGTCACAGTGTTCAGCTTCACAGCAACCACAAGTTACTGCTGTACGGCAAGTGGGCACACCACGGCTATACGACCTAGAGGAATGTTTGAACAAAAACAATGAAAGACTTCAGTACCTTACCATCCCAGCACGTCCAAATACTGGCAAATTCTGGCCCCCGGACCCTCAGTTCATCTGGCAGGTCCTTTCTGCCAACCCCCATGTGGGGCAGAATGAACACCACAAGTTCCTGGAGCCCTCCTACCTGCCTCTCCTCAAACAGCCAGAGGCCCAGTATTGTAGTAGTTCTTCAAAATGGCAATATTGTTCCATGAAGGACTTTAGAAATGTCTTGAGGCATTTTTATTTGTCCTGATTTGGGTAGGTGAAGATATTATTTTCATTGAATGAGTAGAGATAATGGATGCAGCTAAGAATCTTCACAGTGGACAGAATACATAAATGGTAAAAAAAAAAGTATTATACAGCCCAATAGTTAGAAAAATTCTGGTTTACTACCAGAAGACTAAAATATTTTATCAACTTCTCAAGAAATTGTTTTTTTCATTTTTCATTGAAGAAAGCATATAGAGAAATTCCATATGCTGCAACTAAATCTCTGACTTTTTTTTACTCTGTTAATTTCAATCTAAAATTCTTAATACATTGTTAGTTTTCCTCAGTCTCTTACCTATTTTTTCTTATGTTTTTGTATATTAGAATATTATTATTTGCAGTAAAAATCAAGCACTAGATAAAGGTTTTAAGATATCTATAAACCCTGGGTATTTTTAATATTCTTTATTGATGCCTTTCAGCTGTGGTATTGGAGAAGAGTATTGAATATACCATGGACTGCTAAGAAAATTAACAGGTTGATCATAGAGAAGGTTAAAGCCGACTGCTCCTTGGAGGCAAAAATTCTGAAGCTTTGTCTGACATACTTTGGACATGTTCCAAGGGGGGACCAGACCTTGGAGAAGGACGTCATGATTAGGAGGGACAGCACAGGAGGGGAAGACCCTCTATGAGGTGGATTGATTCAGTGACTCAGATGGTAGGGGTGGCGTTGTCGAAGACAATGAGATTGGAACAGGGTTTAGGGCTGTTGTACATAGGTTTACTATGAGTTGCAGGTGACTTGACAGCACATAATAATAACTACATATTAAAATAAAATTTTAAAAATGATTTTAACTCTGAAAATTTCTTTTAATGTACTTTAACCCTTTATGTAAACAAAAATGTCTAAGAAATAAAAATAAATTTATTAATGTTATTCTACTTACGAAATAAAAGTAAATCTATGAATGCTATTGTATTTATTTAAATTTATTTTACATCTAGGTTTTTCATTTTTACATTAACATTTGGAGCAAAACTTTTTTTCCCTATCACTTAACACACCCTCCTCCCAATCCATCATAGAAAAAGGGTATAAAACTTAAAACCACAAAGAACTGTTTTTTAATATCATCGTATTAATTCACATCTTATTAAAAAAAATGCTGTCAGAAAGGGGGAGGAATTCTGTCTGCAGCATATGTCAATCATTCAGATACGAAGGAATTTTACCCGCTATGACACTTGTAAATAACTTTCATCTAACTACTTCATAGCTGCATGTATTATAGCTGACATATAATTGACAGGGTGTAATTCTCCTGTCTTTAAAATGCTAATTGCAGCAATCATCTTTTTATATATTTTTTTTTTGCAAAATATCCTAGTTCATTCAGGGACATGAGGCAGTACAGGACATCTGACTAGTGCCATTCATGAACTTATTTTGAAGAGATCAACTTTAGAGTCAAGAGTCATTTTTTAATTTTTTTTAATATTCTTATCAATCAGTTTTTCAAGTCAGTATCAAATTAGAGTTGACCTTCCATTTGCATTTTCTGAAACTCTCATAAGGAAGAAATTTCCCATCTTTCTCTCTTGGAGTCTATGATGTATTCCAACCACCAAAGAAATGTGATCTTTGGTTTGGCAGGGCAATCCCTATGCACTATGCAACCAGAGCTCTTATTTATATATTAACTTGTCTATATAGATTTTTATTATTTCAACAAAGAAATATTACAACCCTTTTAATTTATGTTTAAAACAAATTTATTCTTTTATTGTATTTTAAAGGTTTAAAAAATACAATATTTTGCAAGCTCATTCTTGTTATGTGTCATTATGACCCGCAGTGACCCTATGAACATCAGATCTTTACCCTGTAGTATCCAATGCCATCCTCCTCATCTCTGCCACAGTAGAACTCATTGTTACAGTCATTGTATCAGTCTAACTCGTTAGATGTCTTCTCCTCCATCACTGACCTTCGACATTTCTATGCATATAAGATTGCAAGACGATAGATTTATGATGTACCTATTCCCCCACTCTGAAATTGAACACTGAGAACCATCAAACTCATTGCTGTAGAATTAACTTATGTTGTTGTTATGTGCTGTTTGGGACTTATAGTGATCCTATACATAATAGTCCTGAAACTTACTCTATCCTGTGACAACTTTATTGCTTCTGACATCTATTCTCATTATCGCAGTCACTGAATCAATTTATCCCATCAGGGGTTTTCCTCTCTGGCACTGTTCCTCCACACTTCCAAAGCATGACGTCACTCTCCAAGGCCTGGTCCCTCCTTGCAATATGCCCATAGTAGTTTGAATGAAGCTTCAGAATCCATGACTCCAAGGAGAAGCCTGGTTTTATCCTCTCTAGAAGTGACAAACCTAGGTTGCCCTTTCTGTTCGTCTACGTGTGTTGTGTTGTACATAGGGTTTTCAGAGGCCTGCCATTTCAGAAGTGGATGGCCAATCATTCTTCCTAGTCTCTCTTAATCTGAATGTTTAGATTTAGAGAAGTATCTGACAGACAGCAATTTGTAGAGTAGTGAAAGATAAATCCCTAATTTTGGAGTTGACCATTTGTTACAGTGTAGTGCCTGCCCTTAGTCCCTACACAACACACGTAGATGAACAGAAAGGGCAACCTAGGTAGAACTGTCAAGCATGGAAATACAAAGGAAGAGAAACAGTTGTAAGCAGACACTAGTGATTGGAACATGGAATGTGAGAACTATGAAT
>NW_006399762.1:11277965-11286348 GCF_000299155.1 Elephantulus edwardii
CATGGACTGCCAAGAAAACAAACAGATTCATCCTAGAGAGGGTTAAACCAGGCTACACCTTGGAGGCAAGGATTCTGGGGCTTCATCTGACATACTTTGGACATGTTGTAAGGAGAGACGGGTCTTTAGAGAGGGACATCATGGTGGGTAGAGTAGAGGGATAGCTCTGTAGGGGAAGACCCCCTATGAGGTGGATTGATTCAGTGACTCGGGTACTCGGGATGGGTGTGTCAGAGGCAATGAGATTGGCACAGGATAGAGCACAGTTTAGGGCTGTTGTACATAGGGTCGCTATGAGTCGCAAACTACTCGACGGCACATAACAACAACAAAAGTAACCTGCTTGTTCTCCAGTAGTGTATGTTATATTCAATAATCTTCACCACCACAGCTCAAAGACATCAATTCTCCCTCTATCATCTCTGGTCATGGTCCAGTTTTCTGATGCATAGCAAGTAATTGAAAAGACTATGGCCTGGGACACCGTAGTCTCCATACTGACATTGTTGCTCTTCAGTACTTTGGAGAGGTCTCCTACGGTAGACTTTCCAATTAACTTTGTATTTTAATTTCCTTGCTGCTGGTACCAGTAGTCTTGATTGTGGAGCCAAGGAAAGTAAAGCCATTAACAATCACAAATAATATAATCTTGAAATAATATGCACACTGTATAATAAGGGTAAAGGGCTAAATTATGTGAAAAGTTCTGGTGTAGCGCATCCATGCATGCACTATATATACATGAGTTATTACATCCAGAAGTGAGTTCTGGTGTCATTAACCTTTCTTCAAAATCTAGATATGTCATTATTCATCATATTTGAATTGTAAAGGTCAAAGTCATGGTCAACATATCATCAATTCTCTTTCTATTATTCCTAGTCCTTGTTCAGCTTTCTGATGCGTAGCAAGTAATTGTGAAGACTATTTGGAAGCAGGAATGGCATCCACTTCCTAAACAACATGCCTCCGCAAACTCTATGAACTTTGATAAATGTAGATAGTTATCGAAGGTCTTCAGGCCTTTTGTTCATATAGGGTCACTATGAGTAGTGCTCTACTCAAAAGCAATCAACAACAATGGATCAGACACACCTTTGTCTTCTGACTGACATTGTTGCTTGTCAGTACTCTGGAGAGGTCCCACAAAGCAGACTTTCTCAGTGCAATTAATCTTTTCATTTCCTGGCTGCTGGTACCAAGAGTGTCATAGTAACTGTCAATAATCAGGTTTCTGAGACGGGAAATTTTAAGTGGAGGAGACTTTGCATTTTTCTCAAGTGATACCTCCAGAGCAGCCCATTGGTTAGCAGCAGCATCCTATAGATTATGTCACCTGTGGAGTTTAATATTACACTCACAGCCATAACTGATTTTACATGTGGATGAGTGCGAATATGTAAGTAGGGTGTGCTATACTATCCACAAAAGGATTGACTATATCACCATTGCACAAGGGATTAGCTAGTCATATTTTTTTACAAAGGGATCGGCTAGTCTTGCTAATAAATTGAGCAATCCAGAAGTTGAAGAATTAGGCCTGTCAGATGGATCTTGGCCAAAACCAAAGAGTAACAGAGAAAGGTGTATCTGTGTTTTATTGACTATGCAAAGATATTTGATTGTGTGGATCACAAGTTGTGGATAACCATGAGAAGAATGGGGATCCCAGAACATTTGATTGTGCTCATGTGAAACTAATACTAAGATTAGGAAGCAGTCTTCAGAACAGAGCAAGGAAACACTGCACGGTATTCAAATCAGGAAAGGAGCATGTCATGCATGCATCCTTTCTCCATTCCTTTTCAATATATACACGTAACAGATCATTTGGGAACTAGGCTTTATGAGGACAAAAGTGGCATCATGATTGGGGGAAGACTCATCAACAACCTATGATATGCATATGACATAAACTTACTTGCTGAAACTGAGGAGGACCGGAAGCAGATGGTACAGAAAGTCAAGGACAGTAGTCTTCAATATGGAATAAAACTCAATATAAAAAATACAAAGATTCTCACCACTGGGCCAACTGACAGCACCAAGATAGATGAAGAGATTAAGGTCATGGACAATTTTAGCTTGCTTGGCTCCACAATCAATACTCTTGGAACCAGCAGTCAGAAAAGTCAAAAGAAAAACTGCATTGGGAAAATCTGCTGTCAGGAACTCTCCATAGTACTGAGAAGCAAAGGTGGCAGTTTAGAGACTAAGGTATGCCTGATACAGACCATTGTTTTTTTGTTGTTATATGCTGTTGAGTCATCTGCAACTCACAGTACATCTGTGTAAAACAACCTGAAACTCTGCTCTATCCTGAGCCAATATAATTTTCTCTGACACACCTAACCCCATTACCCCAATCACTGAATTGATGCATCTCACTGAGGCTCTTCCTTTCTTGCATCCTCCCAAGCACAATGTCCTTCTCCAAGGACTGGTCTCTCCTTCCGACATGTCCAAAGTATGTCAGATAAAGCTTCAGAATTCTTGCATCTAAGGAGGATCCTTGTCTCACCTTCTCTAGGATGAACATGTTTATTCTCCTAGAAATCTATGGTATATTCAGTATTCTCCTTCTTCAGCACCACAGCTCGAAGGCATCAATTCTCCTTCAGTCATCCTTAGCTATTGTCCAGCTTTCTGATGCATAGCAAATAATTGCAAAGTTTATGGACTGGCACACCTTAGTATCCAGAACAACAGCCACCTGGCCAATTGAGTGGAAGAGATCCTTATATTTTCCCATTCCAAAAAAGGGGACTCAACAGAGTGTTGAAATTATCAAACATTATCATTAATATCACATGCAAGTGAGATCCTGATGAAAATTACCCCAAAACAAGTGGAACAACACATCAACTGAGAACTGCTAGATATGCAGGCTGGGATTAGAAGAGGCCATGTCACTAGGGACATTATAGCCAATATTAGGTGGATCTTAAATGAAATCAGAGAGGATCAGAGGAATGCCTATCTGTGTTTCATTGACTGTGCAAAGACATTTGACTATGTGGATCACAACAAGCCATGTCTAACTCCAACAATAATGGGAATCTCGAGTCCTTGATTGAGCTTATGCAAAATCTGTACTTGAGCAAAGAGACAGTCATCAAACACAGCAAAGTAACACTCCATGATTCAAAATAGAGAAAAATAAAAACCAGAAATGCATCTTATCTTTATACCATTTCAATCTCTATGCAGAACAGATCACCTAGGAGGCTGGACTATGTGAGAAGGAGTGTGGGAGTGTGGCATCAGGATTGGCAAAAGACTCATCAACAATCTGCAATGTGCATATGTCACAACTTTGCTTGCAGAAATTTAGGAGGATCTGAGACATTTGCTGCAAGAGGTCAAGAACTTCAGCCTTCAATATGAATTGAAACTCAACATGAAAAAACCAAGATTCTTACCACTCAGCCAATTGCCAGCTTCATGATAAACATTGAGAAAGCTCAGAGTGTTAACAGTCAATCAATACTCTTGGTATCAGCATCCAGGAAATCAAAAGATGAATTGAATTTGAAAATTGTGTTGTTAGGAACCTCTCTCCTAAGTACTAAAGAAAAGTGATGTCAGTATGGATAATAAGGTACACCTGATCCAGGTCATGGTATTCACAATTACTTTCCATGCATTAGAAAGCTGGACAATGACCAAGGAGGAAAGAGAAAAAGAATCAATTCTTTGAGTTGTAGTGCTGGAGTACTGAATATACCATGGACTGATAGGAGAACAAACAAGTTTGTCCTGAACAGGATGAAACCAGTCTGCTGCTCCTTGTAAGCAAGGATTTTGAAGCTCCATCTGATATCCTTTGCATGTTGCAAGGACGGACCAGTCCTTGGAACAGGATATCATTTTTTCAAAAGTAAAGGGAGAGTGCAGGAGAGAAAGACACTGTAGAAGATCGATGGTCTTAGTGAATGGGATAATAAGAGCAGATGTGTCAGAGAAAATGCACTTGGCTTGAAATAGAGCAGAATCCATGGCTGTTGTACATAGGGTTACTACAAATGGCACACTACTCATGCACACATAACAATATCATTAATATAGCATGTACACAAAATAGTGCTGAAATTTGTGGCTAGAATAGTTTATTGAACAGAGAGTTGCCAAAAGTTCAAGCTGGGTTTAGAAGAGTACTTGGTCCTAGGAATGTTAATGTTGATGTCAGATAGATCCTGGCTTAAAGCAAAAAATACCAAAAAAAAAGAGTGTTTTTCCTATATTGACTATGGAAAGGCATTTCAATGCATGAATCCTAACAAATTATGTCTAACATTTGGAAGCAGCATAATCCCAGAACACTCAATTGTGTGCATGATATATTTATACCTAGACCAAGAGGCTATTGTCCAAACAGAGTAAGAGAACACTTTGCTGTTGTTGTTATGTGCCATTAGTTGCATAGTGACCCTATGTATGTATAGCAGCTCTGAACTCTGCCCTGTCCTGAGTCAGTACCACTAATGCAGATAAATCAACTTCCAGTGCCCCAATTAATGTATCAGTCCATCTCATGAGGGGTCTTCCTTTCCTGTGCTGTCCTTTCACTCTTTCAACCATGGTGTCCTTCTCTAACTGGTTTGTCCTGGACAGGGTGAAACTAGGCTGCTCCTGGTAGGCAAGTGTTTTGAAGCTGGTCTTTTCTGACCACGCATCCAAAGTATGCAAGACAGACCTTCAAAATCCTAGCTTTCAAGAAGAAACCTGGTTTTACCCTCTCCAAAACAGACCTTTTCTTTTTCTGGGTAGTCCATGGTGGTATGTTCAAGACTCTTTTCCACCACCACAATTCAAAGGAATCGATTCTTCTTCTGTTATCCTGCGTCATTGTCCAGTTAACTGATGCATAGCAAGTAATTGCAAAGACCACAATCTGGATTAGGTGCACCTTAGTCTCTAGACAGAAATCATTACTTCTCAGTACTCTGGAGAGGACATTGACAACAGATTTTTCCAATGTAATATGTCTTTTGATTTCCTGACTGCTGGTGTTAAGAGTGTTTATTGTGAAGCTGAGTAAGCTGTAATTGTTAACAACTTCAATCTCTTCTCCACCTATCATGGTGCCTATTGGCATCTTCTTTATGTTGAGTTTCAAAGACAATACTACATAGTTTAAAAGGAAGAAAGGTGTGCTCCAGAATTGTATCCTTTCCTCACATCTATTCATTCTATATGCTAAGGAATTAATTCAAGAAGCTATACTCTATGAAAAAGAATATACTAATCAATAATCTGTGTTATTCATATGGCACAATCTTATTTGAAAGTGAAGAGAACTTGAAGTGCTTACTGCAAAAGATTGAAGACTAAAGTCTTCAAAATGGAATACTTATAAATATCAAGAAACGAAAAATCTTCATATTTGGACTGATAGGCAATATTATCTTGGATGGAGAAAAGATAAAAATTATCAATTATTTAATCTTATTTTAATCCATAAGAAGAATATCAGCGGCAAGGAGATCAGGAGATGTATTTTCTGGGAAACTCTGCAGTCAGGGCCATCCCCAAATTACTGAAAAGCAATGATGCCAATTTGAAGAGGAAGGTACAACTAGTTCAGGCCATGTTCTTTTCAAACACTTGTAAATCTGAAAGCTAGGCAATGAATAAGGATAACAGAAGTAGAAATGATGCCTTTGAGTTTTGGTGTTGGAGAAAAGTATTGAGTATCCAAGAGATGTCAAAAGAATAAACAAATACATAATGGGGAAAGTAAAACCAGAATGTTACTTGGAGGCAAAGATTGCAAAGCTTCATCTCACACAGTTTGGATGTATTTTTAGGAGAGAAGTGGAGGCTAGGTGAAAGAAGTGAAAATCCTTAATGAAATGGATTGACATAGTGACTATAGCAATGAGCTTAAGAATGTCAGAAATGATGATAGGCACATGATAGGACAGGGTTCAGATCTATTGTTCATAAATCATCACTTTGAGTAATATTTGACTTGATAGCACATAATAACAACAATAATGAAAGGATTGAGATATTGCATAAATACATGCTAAAGTAAAATACAAATGTTAATCAATTACTAAAAAGTCTTACACAAGTAATTGCTTATAAAATGTGGAATATTGTATACCATATGCACTAAATATAATTATATTGTTGTTGTTATGTGTCATCGAATTGCTTGCCACTCATAGCTACCCTATGTACAACAGCCCTGAAACAAACTCTATCCTGTGCCAACTTAATTGTCACCGACACACCTACCCTCATTAACCCAGTCTTTATAATATATAAACAAATACGTAGTACCAAACCATCGTCAGTAATTTGTTCGAAATTCTGTCTCATTTTTTGCGCAAATAAACTGTTTTCCTCTTTACTCTGCAAAGACCTTTAGACTGTCATTGTAAGAGAATATTGAATATCTCATTTATCTTCTGGGTTAGGCATACATTCACTGACTACCAGGACTCTTCTATCACCAGTATTCCAATGTCTGCCTAATGGAAAAACCAAAATAATAAGTCACTCACATAACTTGGATAATTACTTAAAATGACTGTGGAAGTTCCTGAAGAAAATAAGATTCGTTTACTGTTTAATAAATTGACAAATACTTTCGGGATTAAAGGAATGAGTCTGTCAAGGTAAAGTAATCAAATCCATTTCTTTGGTCACATTAGAGTGATTCATTCACTGATGCTGGTAGTGTTTTATAAACTGTCAAAATGACTATGAGATCAATGCTCGTGAAATATTTTGTTTGCTGTTTAACCTCTATTTCCCCTAGAATTTTGGAGTTATAATACCTATCAAGTTACTTCTATTGATTCAATGGCAAATTAAATGTGAAATAAAAGCAATTGTGTTCTGTCGAGCACTCTCAGAAAAGAACTACTGAGTTCACTGAGTCTCAGTATTCCACAGGAAAACAAAATTTAATATTAACATAGAAATTAAAGTTGGTTAAAATTATAAAAATATTTCATGTAATTGCTTATATCTATACAATATCTTACACATTAAAAATAATAACATATATCACTATACTTCCCAACAATAATACACCAGTAGCAAAATGTATTTTTTTAGATTTACAATAGATATTCAAAACACAGAATTAAAAACAACAACAACAAAAAAAAAACCCAACCAATCAACCACTTTTTTTTCTATGAATACTGACTCTTAGCTATCCTAGGTCAAGATAAGTTTCTAAAACTGTAATGTTAACAGAAGCAAATTGAACTTTCTCATATGAACCAATGTCATTTAATTAAAAGCCAAACTGATAAAAAATATCAGGAAGCTTTTTGTATTTTTCAAGTAGTGCCATTGAAAATAGAGCAAAATATAGTATTAAAATACACATTCTCATACACATAAATAAGAACCAGATTTCACCTTTCCACATAAACTTTACTTATCTTACTTAGAATTTCAGTTTCTATTTCTTTGACCATTAAAGCTCAGTCCTGGTCTTCATTATCATCATCATCCCTAAAAGTACACAGTTAATAAGGGTCTTTTATATACTAGAGATTTTATGATTTCTTCTTATCTTTTTTTATTTTTAATTTTTTTTATTGTGAACCATATATCCTGTTCTGAATTTATTAAAGTTTTCTTCATTACCTGCTACATAATAAACTTTTGAAAATATTCAATAGGGATTTGAAAAGAATGTTTCATTTTATATGTTGAGTAGTGTTTGTTTTTTTTTAAATTTAGTTTGTTTATTTTTTATTTCAATGTACATCTACAGAGATTTTGGAATTCCATTCATTCATTGTTGCACCCTTCTCCCCGCACCCTGGAGGACATCATGGTGAGTGAGGTATCTCAGTCACAAAGGGACAAATGCTATATGGTTCCACTGTTGTAGAATGAGGCTGGCATTGGGGTGGGGGTAAGACTAAGAAAAACGGGATGAAATATTTTTACTTCTTATCTTTGTTGTTGTTGTTTTGTGCCGTCTAGTCACCTGGGACTCTTAGCCTGGGACTCTTAGCAACCCAATGTATAACAACTCTAAACCCTGCTCTGTTCTGTGCCAGTCTCACTGTCTGCAGCACACCCACTCCAATTACTCCTGACACTGACTCAATCCACCTCATAGAGGGTCTTTCCCTCCTGTGCTGTCCCTCCACCCTCCCAAGCAATGACGTCCTTCTCCAAGGACTGGTCCCTCCTTGCAACATGTCCAGAGTATGTCAGATGAAGAAAACTAATTTTATTATTTCCACTTTATGCTTTTTCTGTATATCATTGAGTTGATTACTACTCACTGTGACTCTATGAACAACAAATCAGAATATTTCCCTATCCTACACGTTAGGCTTGGTGGAAGATCTATCAACAATCTGCGTTATGCAGATGACACAACCCTGCTTGCTGAAAC
>NW_006399762.1:11286568-11288229 GCF_000299155.1 Elephantulus edwardii
TCAAGAGCAACGGTGCCTCTCTGGAGATTAAGGTGCGCCTGATACATGCCAATGTCTTTTTAATCACTTGTTGACCAATGACTAGGGAGAATAGAAGGAGAATTGACGCCTTTGAGCTGTGGTGCTGGAGAAGAGTATTGAATGTACCCTGTACTGCCAAGAAAACAAACAGATTCATCCTGGAGAGGTATAAACCAGGCTGCTCCTTGGAGGCAAGGATTCTGGGGCAATCTGGAGAGATATATGCAGTCAAAGACCTTTTGTATAGTCAATAAAATGTAAGCAAGGATCTTTCTGTTATTCTCTGCTTTTAGCCAAGAGACACCCTAAATTGACAATGATATAATTCATGGTAGAATCTCTTCTGAATTTGTTGAATTTCTGGAAGTCCCTGCCATTATACTCTCCAGCTGTTACTGAAAAATATTCAGCAAGATTTAATATGAATGTAATATTAATGATATTGTTTGATAACTCCTGCACTCTTGATCATCTTTTTGGAATAGGGACAAATATGTATCTCTTCCAGTCAGTTAGCAAGTTAACTGCTTTCTTAAGTTTTAGCATAGACAAGAACCACATGTATTTGATGAAACACCTGAATTGATATCCCATCAATTCAGGGGGCCTTTCAGTTTTTGTTTTTGTTTCTGTTTTTGTTTTGGGGGAGAAGGTGTGAGGCTTAAAGAATTAGTCATATTGGAGAAGCTAGGAGATTCCATTTTGTTTCAAAAAAGGATACCACATGTGGAAATTCAGTTACAATCTGAGTTACCACTTGATTTATTCTTTTGTTCATGCACAATCAGCTTACTATTATCTAAGCATCTTCTGCACAAAGAGGCTAGTTAAATGGAAATGTACTAGAACTCACAACCTTTTTTTTTTTTTGGAGTTTCTAAACATTTTTCCCCTTTTATTATATACTCATTTCAATATAAAATTTGTATGCATTGTATTTCACATATTCCTTCATTCATATTATTTTTCATAAAATTGTTCCCATATATCGTGTTTCACGAAATTAATCACCATTGCACTATGCCCACCACTATGTCCAACAGACACATCTCACTCTATTAGAAGTGGCAAAGTTTAACAAGACTGCAAGGAATAAATGTTGGACAGAATGTGAAGAGATTGGAACTCTCATACACTATTAGTAGGATTGAAATATTGTACAATGATGGTGGAAGGCAGTTTGGAATTTTCTTAAAAAGATGAAAATAGAAATGCCATATGACCCAGCTATTTCTCTGTTATGAATATGTTGTTGTTTTTGATGCTTTGTGCCATCAAGTTGCTTATGACTCATCGCAACCCTATGTACAACAGCCCTAAACCCTGCTCTATCCTGCGCCAAATGCACTGCCTCTGAGACACCCATTTTGATTATACCAGTCACTAAATCAATCCACCTCATAAAGGGTCTTCCCCTCCTGGGCTGTCCCTTTACCCTACCAAACATGATGTCCCTCTCTAAGGAACTGTCCCTCCTTACAACATGTCTAAAGTATGTCAGATGAAGCCCCAGAATCCTTGCCTCCAAGGAGCAGCCTGGTTTAACCCTCTCCAGGATGAATCTGTTTGTTTTCTTGGCAGCCCATGGTACATTCAACACTCTTTTCCAGCACTACAGCTCAAAGGCGTCAATTCTCTGT
>NW_006399762.1:11288812-11297652 GCF_000299155.1 Elephantulus edwardii
TGTTCTGGGATTCCCACTTTCTCAGAGTCAGCCACAGTTTGTTATGATCCACACAGTCAAACGCCTTTGCATAATCAATGAAACCCAGATAGACAATCTTCTGGTATTCCCTGTTTTCAGCTAAGATCCATCTAACATTGACTACAATATCCCTAGTACCGCAACCCCTTCTAAAGCCAGCTTGGATTTCATCAGGGGAATTGGAATTGAGACACAAATGGAGACTTGCTCATCAATGTTCATAGCATCAATATTCACAATAGCATGAACGTAGAAACAGCCCAAATATCAATAAGAAGCGATTAGAATGATAATTTTTTGCACTTTTACAAGATAACATACTAAGCAAAACTCAGTAGCCAAGATTTTGAAAAATACTATACAACATAGCAGAGACTGGAGAGCATTACACTTAATGAATTTACTTAGTCTCATAAGAACAAATACTGTATAAGACCATTAATGTAAAATTGGAAGGATAACTAGTTAAATGTATATGAAGGCCCAAGGGAGAAAGAGAGGGAAGAGAGGGGTAAGGATGAGCAGGAGTGGAAATCACCGTGAAGCATAATTTGGTAAATGGAGCGTAGGGGTGAAAAAAACGGGAAAGATACAGAGGGGACTTGAAAAGGTGGGGCCTTATTTTTTTGTCAATGTCTTGAATATAACTCGAATTCCTTCCTTAGTTACCATTAGTTCCTAGTCATGATTCGTTTTGGTATAGTGACTCTGAACTCATTCCCTCTTATTTTAATGCTTCCTTCATAATTAGATATTTTTGCTGCAGAAACATCCAATATTTTAACTCAAAACTTGAATTTTTTTTATCAATTCTTCCAATTTGAGAAATGTTCAGTGAGATTTTTCATTTTTATTTCTGACTCCCTTTCCCCCCAAATTTCAATGTAACAGTTTGTTTTATCTTCTCCCGCTACCTGTTGAAGTCTTTTCTTATATCTTTTATTTCAGTTTATCTTCTCTCTCTTTTGGCTTCTTTACGTTTTGGTGCAAGTTTCAAAGTATTTTCAGAAAGCTTTTGGTCTTCCTTTCTTTACTGATTTTGTAATTACATTTTGCTTTATTTACTCTTTCCCTACAGTGATTGGAGTTAAATGTATCAAATCTCTTTTTGTGATGGTTTATCAATTCAGTCAGAAAATATGTCCTACATCTCTGTAATTGTTGAAGTAAAAATTATCTTTACATTGTGATGAGATGCAAAGTAATAAGAAATACAACAGATTCAAGAACATAAAATTGACAAAATAATAACCATGAGAAAAACCAAAGCTGTTCTTCATGAAGTTATGTATACTATGACCTTTCTCTGTAAATGGAGTCTATATACTTGACAAGTGTTATATTATTTCACTATAGAATATATTGCAAAAATACAAGAATATTTCCCAAGATTTGATTTCTAACATTAATCACTGAAACTTTTATTTTATTTTATTTTAGTTGTTTTTCTGAACGTTGCCTAATTACAATGTTAGTGAAAACTATAAAATCTAAAAAAAATGAAACCTACATATCTTCATTTAAAAATCATCATAATCTTTTCAACTTTAAGTAAATACATCGAAAATAAATACTACTTAACACCTTCCAAATTATTTTTCTGTTTATTGTTTTATTCTCAAAGAAATGCTAATGAACTCTAAAAATGAAAAATACTTGGAGATTAAACAATTAACTTAAAAATATTCAAATGCATCACAATTCTCCATTTGGTCTATAGGACTACACATCTTACTTCTAAGGAGTATCTGAGGTTATTTGAAACATCAACCATGTATATAGAAATACCACTAGAAAAAACAAAAGAAATACTACTAGAGCTCCTTAATTTAAAAGAAATGTAGAATACATAATGATGTGATTTTATTCATTTTATTACATAATTTTACCAAGCTGATCTTTGGTCCCTCATCTTTCTTGTCTTCTATTCAACCCCCTATTTAGTTTCTTGCGATTGGAAAAGCCAATAGAGTCTTATTAATATATAACATTATTTCCCATCTCAATTGACCTTGTTTCTAATAGTATAAAAAAATTAAGAGAATATTTAGAAACAAACAAATGTAAATATTTTTGTATATTAATTGTGGAAGAATAGTTGGTTGTTGTTAGATTTCATTAAGCGTGCTTTAACTCCTAGCAGTGCTACGTATAACACTTGGAAACACTGGCAGATCGAGCACCTCTTCACAGTCTCTGCTTTGCTTGAACTCAATGTTGTAGTAAACGTGTCAACTGATTTCATTGTTTATAGTTCTACTAAACCAAGAAAAGGTACAAATTGTGTTATAAGTATGATGAGTCCTAGGAGAGTTCTCAACCTGTAATTCCAAGTCCTGAAGAAAGGTATGCTATTCTATCACTTTCATTGATGTCTTTGACCAACCAGAAACTCATTGAGATTCAGTATATGTAAGTTTTTGTTTGAGTTTTTGCCATGTTCTCATGGAAATACTTTATGAAGTTTCATGGAAATACTATGTGAAAAGTTCCGTTACAAGAGGATGATCTGGACCCTTCTCAGTTTTATCTTCTAATTCCAAGTCAAATTCACCATTGCCATTTTCATTTTTGACTTTTAAAATTTATTCACATTGGGGTAAACAGAGAGGATTTATTTTTACAGAACTTTAATTTTAAGAGACCAGCAGGTTGGTCTTATTTTTGTTGTTAGGTGCCATCAAGTAGAGTATGACTCATGTTGTTGTTATGTGCTATCTAGTTGCCCTCAACTCACAGACATGCTATGTACAATGTCTCTGAACCTTACTCTACCCTGAGCCAGTCTCATTGACTCTGACACACCTATCCCTATTACCCCAGTTACTGTTGTAATCCATCTCGTCTGGGGTCTTAGTTTTCTATACCATCCCTCCACCTTCCAGTCATGATGTCCTTTTCCGAGAACAGGTTCCTCTGTTCACATGCCCAAAGTATGTGAGGAGATGCTTCAAAATTCTTGTTTCCAAGGAGAAACTTGAAACTTATGTAATGCAATCCTGAAGGCACAATGTTTGAGGTCATCAGGAGAAGGATGGGAAATCTCTTCCTGTGAGATTAACTGCCTCTGAAAAGCCACTGAAGTTATGGGTCTGTTCTGACAGTACACAATAACAAACAACAGCAACAACTCTCTCAACTGTATCCAAGACTGACATATTTATTCTTCTGGCGGTCCATGATATGTTCAATACTCTTCTCCAGCACCAGCATTTAAAGGGCTTAATTGTTCTTCGGCCATCCTTAGTCATTTTTTTTTTTAGTCATTTTTAAGCTCTCTGAACAGTAGCAGGTAATTGTGAAGAACATAGCCTGTATCAGGTGCACTTAAATGTCTACACTTAAATTATTCCTTCTCAGTACTCTGGGGAGGGGCCTGACAAAAGATTTGTCAACAACCTCAATCTCTTTTCCATCCATCATGGTGCTGTTAATTGGTGCAACCGTGAGAATCCTTGTTATCTTTTTAGCTTCTATCCATATTGAAGACTACAGTCCTTGACATTCTGCAGAAAACACTTCAGGTCCTCTTCAAAGTCTGCAAGCAAGGTTCTGTCATCTGCATAACAAAGGTTGTTGATAACTTATATTAACCCTATTAACAATAGATCTGAACTCTGTCTTGTCATGTGCCTTCTTTATTATTGCCGACACATTTGAGATCTCTTGCTGTCACATTATTAATCCATCACATTGAGTGTCTTCCTCTTTATCCACCCTCTACCTTTTCAATCATAATGTTTTTCCCTAATGAACAGCCTTTCTATACAACAGGCCAAAGTTATATGAGATGAAGCTTTGGCATCATCCTTTGATAGCTATTTCTGTTGGGTGACACTGTGTTGAATATGACTCATAAGACTCTATGAACAACGTATCTTAACCCTGCCCTACCCTTTCCCATCCTTACAGTCTGTAAATCACTTGAGTCCATTGCTGCAGGCAACGTGTCATTCCACCTGTTTGAAGCTCTTCCTCTCTTTTGTCATCCTTCCACCTTCATAATGATCCTTTTCAATGAATAATCTTTCATAGTAAAATGCCCAAAGTATATTTACCTCTAAGAAGTACTTTGACTATACCTTCTCCAAGATGTATTTGTCTTTTCCTTTGGCAGCCCATGGAACAATCAGAACTTGCCTCCAACACAAGAGTTTAAGGGGATAAATTATTCTCTCATCATTCCTTACAAAGATCATGGCCTAAGGTGTCCCTTACATCACCAAACTAACATCACTGCTCTTAAATAATTTGGAGAGATCCTTGACTGCAGATTTTCCCAGTACAATACTTCTCTTGATCTCCTGACTGCTGGTATCACTTAATAGTATCATACTAATACGGTATCATATTAATTTATTTGTTCCAATATAATCAATATCAACCTTAGTAGTCTCATACTTCAGCAACTCTTTTTTTTTACTTAAAATATATTTTTTTTAATTTTACATACTGGTTTACTTACAAAGTACATATACATTGTTTTTCACACCAAATATTTACCCTAAAGATCTCTACTCTGCTGGAACTTTGTATACAATTTTGTGGGTTTTTTCCTCTTCTGCCTAATATGCCTTGTTATATTTTTGAGCAAAGCCATAACTTTATTAATCCCTATTGCTGATAGTAGTGCACCAAGTAGGCTATTTCTACATGCATGTTTTCATATTGAGAAGAGTGTGTCCCTGTTGTACTCTCTCTCCATACCTATTTATTATGTTTGCTGACAAAATTATCCAAGAAGCTGGAATCCATGAAGTGTAGTGGGCATAATAATTGAAAGGAAACTCATCAATAATTTGTGTTATGTAGATGTCATAACCTTGCCTGCTGAAAGTAAGGAAGACTTGAATTTTTTTGCAGAAGTTCAAGAAATATAGCCTGCTATATGAATTGTGTCTCAATATCAGGGAAGAAAACATTCTTACCACTGAACTGATAGGCAGCATCATGATGAATGGAGAGGAGATTTAAACTGTTAACAGCTTAATCTTGCTTGGATCCACGATTAACACCCTTGGTACCAGCAGTCAGGAAATAGGGAGACACATTACACTGGGAAAGTCTGCAGTTATGTACCTCTCCAAACTATTGAGGACTAATATACCATGAACTGCTAGGAGAACAAACAGGTTTGTCCTGGAGAAGGCACCTTGGAGTCAAGGATTCTGAAGCTTCGTCGGAAATAATTTGGGCATGTTGCAAGGAGGGACTCCTGCTTAGAGATGGACATCATGTTTGAGAGAGTGGAAGGACGGCACAGAAGAGAAAGACCCTTGATGAGATGTATCGATTCTGTGAGTGGAGTGGTGGGAATGAGTGTGTTTGAGACGGCAAGATTGGCACAGGATAGAATGGCGTTTAGGGCTCTTATATATAGGGTTGCTATGAGTCGCAAACAACTCGATGGCACATAACAACAACAATGATACAGTTTGCAGACTAAGGTGTGTCTGATTCACATGATAGTCTTTCTGGTTACTCGCTATGCGTCTGATATCTGGATAATAAGAATGACAGAAAAAAAACTGATGCCTTTGAGCTGTGGTGCTGAATAAGAGCTCCGAACATCCCATGGACGGCCAAATAAACAAATAGATATGTCTTGAAGATGGTGCAGCTGGAGTGTTCTGTGGAGGCAAGAATTATGAGGCTTCACCTCAACATACTTTGGGCATGTTGCTAGAAGGGACTGACTATTCCTTGATGCTGGGAAGTGTGGAGAGTCAGTGAAAGAGAGGAAGATCTTCGACCATGTGGATTGACACATTAACTGCTCTAATGGACCCTTATGTGTCAGGAAATGTCAGAAAGAACAGGGTTCAGATCTTTTGTTCATAATGCCTCTGTGAGTGGTATTCAACTTGATGGCATCTAACAACAGCAACAATTAATATACTCTTAGTGAAACAAGTAACCATTATTTCTTTTGTTCTCACTAGTAATAATGAGTAGACCACCTTTTCTGAATTCTAGATTCTGGGTCGTAATTTGAGGTTAGGGTTGTGGTACTAGGGATATTGTAGCTAATGTTAGATGGATCTTAGCTGAAAGCAGAGAATACCAGAAGAATGTCTATCTGTGTTTCATTGATTACGCAAAAGCATTTGACTGTGTGGATCATAACAAAATGTGTTTGATTCAGAGAAGAATGGAAATCCCAGAACATTTAATCGTGCTACTGCGAAACCTACACTTGGACCAAGAGGCAGTCGTCAGAACATAGCTGGGTAACACTGCATGGTTCAAAATTGGGAAGGGTTACCCCAGAGATGTGTCCTATCTCCATACCTTTTCAACCTGTATGCAGAGCAGATTATCCAAGAGGCTGGGCTCTATGAGGAGAAGTGTGGCATCAGGATTGGTGGAGGATCTATTAACAATCTGCATTATGCAGATGACACAACCCTGCTTGCTGAAACTGAGGAGGACCTCATGCACTCGCTGCAGAGGGTCAAGGACTGCAGCCTTCAATATGGACTGAGGCTCAATGTCAAGACAAAGATTCTCACCACTGGACCAATTGGTAGCATCAGGATGGACGGTGAAGAGATTGAGATTGTTCACAGCTTCAGTTTGCTTGGCTCCACGGTCAACACTCTTGGCACCAGCCGCCAGGAAATCAAAAAACGTATTGCGATGGGAAAGTCTGCGGTTAGGGACCTCTCTAAAGTACTCAAGAGCAACGGTGTCTCTCTGGAGACTAAGGTGCACCTGATACAGGCCATGGGCTTTGCAATCACTTGTTATGCATCAGAGAGTTGGAGAATGACTAGGGAGGATAGAAGGAGAATTGATGACTTTGAGCTGTGGTGCTGGAGAAAAGTGTTGAATGTACTATGGACTGCCAAGAAAACAAACTGATTCATCCTGGAAAGGGTTAAACCAGGCTACTCCTTTGAAGCAAGAATTCTGGGGCTTTGTCTGACATACTTTGGACATGTTGTAAGGAGGGACAGGTCCTTTGAGAGGGACATCATGTTTGGGAGGGTGGAAGGCCAGCGCAGGAGGGGAAGACCCTCTATGAGGTGGATTGATTCAGTGACTGGGGAAATCGGGATGGATGTGTCAGAGGCAGTGCGATTAGTACAGGATAGAGCAGGGTTTAGGGCTGTGTTGTACATAGGGTCGCTACGAGTCGGAAGCGCCTCGACGGCACATAACAACAACAACAACAACAAATATTCTTGTGTCAAACCACACTGAAGAAAATCTACAGAAACAATCTTCTTAAAGAAGCTGATGGATGCTATCCTGTCAATTAAGAATCGTCTTTGACACTGAAAATGCACAATGAATAGGCTAGTTTATTTTTAAAAATACACTCCAAGTTCAAAATATTACAAGGCTTGAAGTTACCCTTTCTTTTCTCGTGTACTTCTCCTTCAGCATTTGTTTTATGTCACACTCTTAAGATTGCTTTCCTGCTCATATTTTCTTTTCACTACAGTTTAATTGTGTTTTTCCCCATGCTATATTTGTACCCCCCAAAAAATGCTATACTGTCAATTTACAGTTTTTACTAGTGATGGTATAGTGGCATTACAACATTACAAGGCACACATTTATAGTCTCCATCTTGATTGAGTCCCATGATCCTTTATCACTCTAAAGATTGAGAGAGAGCTGAATCACTTGAGATATGGGAAAAGTCCTTGGACATTATATAGGATTTGGTATAAAGCAGAACTTGTTTCCAATACAAGCCTTTCTTACACTTACACGACTCCAAGATTCCAGCGAATTTAGTAAACATTGATGAGCATCATTTAATTATTCTATAATATGCTAATTCTGGTTAAATAATACACATAAAACATTAGTACACAGTGGATACTCCATTTACCTCATTTTCTTTGATGACATCTATGCACATTTGCTTACTTTTTTTCTTAAGGCTTCCCTGTGAAGCTTATAGATAAAGAAATGCTACATCTCTATGCGTGTGCGCGCGCGTGTGTGCACACACACACACATGTATAAAGGACACAAAATAAAAAACGTATGCCGCCCAAAAGAATACTGTTTTTTACCGAAAATGTTTCAGTGTATACATGCAAACCCAAAACTCAGACACGTACGTCTGATGCATTTGGTTCAGGAATATTTCCTGTTGTGCTTTATTATATGTCACTGCTTCATTGCCTTACAAAATAAAATCAGGAAGAAGAAAAGGTTGGAAGTGGCACAGTGTCACAGCTTGATGCTGAGGTAGTATCAAAAGTTATTTCGATGTTACTAAACAAAGACGCCAGATTTTCCAAATATCACAAGAGCGTTTTCCTCCTCACAGCAAAAACACACATGATATCTTATATTCTCAATGTTGTTATTGATTATTATACCAATTTTAAACTTATAATGGAATGTCAAATTCATTAAATTTTTATATTTGATGTTAGGTGCTGTTGAGTACACTATGATTCATAGGGACCCTTTCAATAACAGATTGTAACCTGATTCTAAAACACATCATCATACAGAATGTATACTCCTTTGAAATATTTGAACACCCAGATTCACTCCTCTAGTAATAATTTAAGTGTTCAGTAGACAACTTTATCTTACTAATATTTCCCCCTATATTTTCTTGATAATAACTTATTTGGATCTTATTTTAGGGATTATTCATGTTTTTCCTCTTTTGTATTTTCTGTTAATATCAATAATTTTTATGCTTTTTGTTACTGATTTATTGATATTTGATTATTTTTACAGTTTTTATTTTATCAGTGTTGTCACTGTGAGAGGTCTTGCTATCTTTTGCAACTTGACATTTTCATTTTCTCCAAATTATTTATAGATTTATAGAAATGCTA
>NW_006399762.1:11299077-11300131 GCF_000299155.1 Elephantulus edwardii
GAGCTTCCAAACTGGAGACTTAGTCAGGGCCCAGTCGACATTTAAATACACAGGCCTGCCCACCAGGTCCTAATTGTCATAAATAAGAGGCTTCCAGCCAATAGCTAATTTTAAGGCACATGGGTGTAGGCCCTGTAGTATTCTGTAAATTAGACTTTTGTTATGAGACACTTACTTGAGATGGTATTGTCAAATATTGTTTGGTTTGGGTTTTTTTGTTTGCTTGTTTGTTTGTTTGAATTTGTTTATTTTGAATTTGTTTTCCCTATCAGTAGGTTTTCATTTCACTCTATTGCTAAAAATTTTTGCTGTCCACAGAGATTTAATATTTAGAAAGTTATATTCTTCAATTTATCCACTCATAGTTGAGCATTTCTAGATTTATTTGCCAGCCTTTTTTATACCATAGGCTAGGCCTTCTAAGTTTCATTCTACTTGTCACTTATGATCTTTATGGATTAAGACTTTACCCCTAGGTCTCTAATCCACATTGAGTCGATTTTTGTGTTTGATATGAGATGTGGATACTGCTTCATGTTTCTATAGATAGAAGTCCTTTTTTGCCACCACCATTTGCTGAAGTGGTTGTCATTCCTCCATTTGTTGGGCTTTCTTTTCTTGTTGAATGTTGCATGACCATAGATAGCTGGATTAAATTTTGGGTTATTGATTTTGTTTCATTGATCTGTGTGTCTATCACTGTACCAGTACCATGTAATTTGACTATTTTAGCTGTACAATATATTTTGAGATCACTTGAGGAAGTGTTATGCTTCCAACTTCATTTTTGTTTTTTAGAATTGTTTTGCTTATTACAAGGTCTACATTCCTCTCCAAATAAACTTGGCATTACTATATTGGGATTGTATTTAACATATAGATTATTTAATGTAGTATTATAATTTGTACTATATTGAATATTTCTATCCATGAACAAAGAACATTTAAGACAAATTTATTGACAGTTTCAATCTCTTCTCAATCCACCATAATGTTGTCTATTGGTACAGTGGAAAGAATTTTTGTTTTCTTTACATTAATTTCTTAAGTTTCT
>NW_006399762.1:11300756-11302278 GCF_000299155.1 Elephantulus edwardii
GATAACAACAAATTGTGGCTAACCTTGAGGAAAATGGGAATCCCAGAACACTTGATTGTGCTTATGTGAAACCTATACTTGGACCAGAAAGCAGTTGTTAAAACAGAGCAAGGAAAATCTGCATGGCTCAAAATCAGGAAGAGTGTGCATCAAAGGTGCGTCCTGTTTCCACATCTTTTCAATCTATATTCAGAACAGATCATTCAGAAAGCTGGGCTTTATGAGGAGGAATGTGACAATAGGATTGGAGGAACATGGAAAAGCCGCAGTATCCAAGCACAATGGAATGGATTGAGATATTATGGTACATTCACATAACGAAATTCACAGGAGCAATGATTTTATAAATTACTAACTAACATGGGAGGGACTGGAGAGCATTATGCTGAGTGAGCTAACTCAGTCGGATACATACGGTATAAGGCCATTATTGTGGAATGAGTATGAGGATCCAAAGGGGGTGTGCTTAATCATGCTGTCACAAAATTTGATGGGTAAAGGAAGGGGTAGATAAAGGAAAGGGAAAAGAGCCAAAGTGAAAAACAATGCATATTAACTTTATAAATAAATCAGCATAAAATAAGATAAACTTTAAACTATTAAAATATGTTCAAACTATGAGAGTGGGCAACTTGCTGTGTTGGAAGTCCTCTCTGGTACTATGAAATAGGACAATTTGCCTTTCCTAAAGTCTCTCATGTTCTTTTTGGTTTGCCATGCAGTTTTGCAGGAATCTCACCTTATTACAATCTCCTCTCCTGAAGTCTTTTGTCCTCCTTTTTCTATGGAGTGGCACACAACCAGGTGTTCCAACTTACAGAGTTTCTTTCAAGGGGGCTTTAAAGAAAGTTCTTCAGTGTGCCAGATGTGAAAGTACGTCTCTCCTCTGATTATAACCCTTCTCCGGAACTGTATTGTCCTCTTTGCTCCCTGGGATGGTTGCATGGCAGCAAGGATCCCCAGATGAAGGAGCCTCTCTCTAGGGAAGTTGCAAACATGTTTTATAGTTTTTTTGCTAATGAAAAGTAAATTAATACAGCTTTAGAATTTATAAATACATAATTTTACTGTCTGGAATTTATCTTTGTAATATGAATGAATAAATATTTTCTAGCAGCCTGCTTTCTGTAATTTTATTCTTTTGAGTTTCTGTGGTTATTTATGATCTATTTATTTTCCAAGAAAGTTAGCATTTTGTTGAATCTATAGGTCTGTTTTAATAAAAAATTTCGAAGGCCATAAAAATAACTGGAAAGACATGCTATTCGCTTCACTATGTAGATAAGCTGACCTTCCAGTGTGTTTTCAAAGGCAGCAATCACACAGAAAGAGATTGCCCATCATTTTCCTGCAGAGCAGGTGATGGCCTTGAACCAAGTTTCTTTGGGATCACAGGGCAGTTTATTGTCACCAGGGCACCAAAATTCTCTTTGATCACTTTATTCATTGTCTGATTTTCACAGGAAAATGAAGCAATTTAAAATGGAATTACTTGACTCAAATGGCACCTTATTCTTTAAAT
>NW_006399762.1:11303283-11307022 GCF_000299155.1 Elephantulus edwardii
TGAAATGAAAAATAAACAAACTAAATCTAAAAAAATAAATAAAAACTAACCAAATAAAGGAAAATACTCCAAGTCTAAAAACAAATCCTCTATCATGACATTGATTCTGACTCACAGTGATTGTATAAATAAATCAGGGTAGGAATATTCTATAGTGTTTCTAAGATTTTAAGACAATAAGGAAGTAGATTGTCCCATCTTTCTTCTGTTAAATGGCTGGTAGTTAAAAGTACTGGTTTGCCTATTAACAGAAGAGAATGTAACCACTATGCCAGTAGTTGTTAGGTGTTATCAAGTCCATTTCAATTTATAACAACCTATCATCTAATAAACAAAACATTGTCTGATACTATTCCATTTTCATATCTTAATTCGTCTTATTAAATATCTTCCTCTTTCCCCCTGAATCACCTACATTTGTAAGCATGGTATCTGTCCTAGAGACTAGCCTCTCTTAATAGCATACCCAAAATAGTAGAATTAGTTCTTACCATCTGAGCTTCGAAGGAGCTCTCTGACTGTGCTACTGATTTCTTCTGACAGTTCTGAAAAAGAAGTTATTCTATGTGTTTTCCTTGGCTTCTTGCAATTCTTCCTGCTTTTTTTTTTAAGTTTCATCTTCATGAGGTATTGTTCCTATGTGTGATCTGCTTGCATATCAGTTCTTATATTTTGTAAAATATCACATAGAAAGTATTAAGATTCACTTATCTCCAGTTTGGCTTTCTTAATTAACTGGAAACAGTAAAAAAGAAAAAAAAGTAAATAAAAGATCATAAGCACAAGTACAGGATTTGCAAGATTTTAGCCCTTCTTTATGTGTATGAGAGGGAGATGATGTTTCATTTAATCTGGACACATTATTGTTGTTAAGTGCCTCTGAGCTGACTGTTACTCATATTGATTCCATGAATAATAAAAATAATCCTTGCTCTATCTCTGTCATCCTCATCCTCTCTAATATACTCAAACCCATTGTCACAGTCATTATTTCAATCTGCTGTGTTGAGTGTCTTCTTAGCTTTCTCTGACTTTCTATGTTTCCAAAAATTATATCTTTTTCCAAGAAGTGCCTTCTCCTGCTAACATGCCCAAAGTATATGAAATTTGGTTTCATCATCCTTGCCTTTCAGCAGAACCCTGGTTGTCCTTTCTCCAAGATATAGGTGTTTATTCTTTTGGTAGTTCATGGGTTATTCACTATTGTTCTCCCACAACAAAGCTCAAAGTTATCGATTCTTCTTCTGTCATTTCCACTCAATATCCAACTATCAGATGCTGAAGAAATAATTGAAAAACTATGGCTTGAATCAGGTGCATCTTTAAACTAGCATGAAGAGGTCCTTGGCAGCAGAATACTAATGGTCAGCCAGATAAATTATAGGTTGACATCAAGGATATCATCCATGAAGAGGTAAAAACGATCATTATAAAGACAGAAGGTAAAGGGAAGACTATATTAAACAGCAAAATACATACAAAACTATTTCTATGACATAAATGTGACTGAGCTCAAATAATGTGATTTGATTTGAATAAAATATGTACAACTGATTCTTAGTGTGAAGAAACATCAGTCTTACAAAAAATACAATGTAATAAGAACAAGTAAGTTCTACTCAATTCTTGGACTGAATTTTTATTTCATAAAAGTAACTTATGACATGAACCAGCAAGTGAGAATTCACTCATAGCTGAACTTTCAGTGAATTTGCGGAGGCAGTCAATTACACAGGAGGTGATTGCCTGTTTCTCTTATGGAACAGCTGGTAGATTTAAACTGGGAGTTTTGAGCTGGCCGTACAAGTCTTTAACATTAAGCCATCAGAGCTAACTCACAGTAATTCACAGTATAAAGTAAAATACAGACATCTTTTCTGTATTGTCACCAGCTAAGAAAAGCGAAGTTTCGTAAAACACATATTGTAAGTCCAAAGAGATCTAAAATCATTAAAACATTTTATTGCAATGCAAAACAAGTTTTAATGTACTTTAAAATTTAACTCATTACACAGATAGCAGTCATCTGAACTTAAAGAGACAGCTTTTCTCTGTGAATTTGGTTTCCAGGAATCAGCCTTCTCCAGACACTCTTCATTCTGATTTACTTTGTCTGAGGGGGGGGGGAAAGTGTTTTGTTTTGTTTTGTTCTGTTTTTACCTTTGAAAAACAGTTCAATCAAAAGGAAAGTTTAGAATTGACTCCAGATTCTATGAATTGTTACCTTTTGCAAAAAAAATTTTCCTAGCAAGCCTTCTGAGACATGTTTTAGTGAGTGCCGTTAACTTTTCCTTCCAGGTTAAGAATTTAATTAAAAGTTAAATGTGTGCTTAATTTTTGTGTCATTCAGTTGTCTAAAAAGTTAAATATAATTTTATTGCATGATAGTATATATCATTGAGATTGAATGATAGGAAATAAGTCATAACTGCTGAAAATGTCATATTACATTATTTTAGCATATCTAAAAATAATTGATACATGTGAATTAACAGATGGACTAACATGTGTCTAGTAGTCTAGTAGTCTACTGGAAATGGGTTTTAACACTTTGGAGAGTATAATGACTTTTCTGGTATTTATCCAATGATAGCTTAAAATCTATTTGTTGTTGTATATTATCGAGTTAGAACCAACCCATACCTGACCTTCTAGTGGCTTTTAATTGTAGTTGTGATGTGCCAATACAACCACTTAGTTGACCCTTCAGTGGGTTTTCAGAGGCAGTAAACAGCATGAGAGGAAATTGCCCATTCTTCTCCTACAGAGCAGCTGGTGGATTCAAACCACATATCTAGGAATTGTCAGTATAATTCCTTACCACTAAGTCACCAGAACTCCCTTGGAATATCATTAGTAATATTAAAAAGTATGAGTCACCTGTGACTCAACTGCACTGTTAAACAACAAAATTAGAGAGAGAGCTCTCTTGGCCTAGTGGATAGAAAGTTATGCTACTAAGCCAAAGGTGGGTAATTTCAATCTGCGGCCCTCAGGTTTGGTTTTAATTGTTTTTAGTCAAATATTCTTCCAAGTAGTATAGCACTGGTCTGTCCATTTGCTGTGCAGAGGTAACTCCTGATGATTTTGATGCTAAACACTGACATTGATGTGTCAAACGTGATAATGGTTACCTATGATGGACAGTGTTCAGTAGAGCTCCACAATTAAAATAAGTGTGGAAGCAGGAGTGGCAATCACTTCTGAAATAGCTTGCCTACAGAAACTCTATGAACTGGGAGAAACGATGAAAGTTATATGAGTGTTCATTATAAGTCATCTACGACTCGAGGGCACTTAACAACAACAACATGAAGTAATATGGAAAGAGGCAAACAATATGATAAACCTAGTCTTTGTATCATAAAGATAATATTTCAAAAATTTAACATCAATATGTTTTTATTTCTCTTAACTTAAAAATATTGAAGACATTAGGAAAATTTTGTATTTGATATTTGGAAGCAGAAGTAGCAGCCACTTCCTAAACAACTTGCCTCCATAAGCCCTATGAACTTTAGTAAATGTCAATAGCTATAGAAAGGCTTCATGTCTTTTTTTCATAGGGTCACTATGGGTCATGCTTGACTCGAAGGCAATCAATGACAGCATCACAACGATTATAAAATTAAAACAAAAATGAAGATACAAAACATTAGAGGGTGAGGTAACCTGTATGTTAGTAACACAACACATAGCACACCATGTCACCAGAACTGCTTAGAATATATCAAGAATG
>NW_006399762.1:11307265-11310580 GCF_000299155.1 Elephantulus edwardii
CTCTATCCATCTAATGAGTTCTGATGGTCTAGTGGTAGGAAGCTGTGTTGCAATTCCAAAGGCATGCAGGTCAAATCTACCAGCTGCTCCATAGGAAGATGGGCAATCTCCTCCTGTGTGATTAATTAACTGCCTCTGAATTCCCTCTGGAAGATCAGCTATGGAATGGTTCTGACTCAATGGTACACAACAACATTTCAATCTAAGTTGCCCTCTTCTTACCTATAGGTTCTTCATCAATTTACTGTTGATCCTTGGCCATAGGGAGTTACTCTATTAAACAAAATACCATAATTCACTGATAATTCAAATGCTCAAGCAGTTTGGTTAGAGAAAAATGGAGAATCTCGTGTGATTTACAGCCTCAGAAATAAAATGGAAGTCAGAAGGACTCAGCATGAGAGTTGACCTTCTTCTCTTCTAATATTTAATATTTAATGTGGCTAAAATATGTATAAGGTAAATGTTGTCACTTAAACCATCTTGAAAAGTACAATGCAGTGGCACCAATTACATTTACCATGCTATATGCCCAGCACCACTATTTCCAAAACTGTTCTTAAGCTCAAGCAGAAATTCAGTATCTATAAAGCAATAATTCCCCATGACTACATCTATCTCCAAAATCATCTTCAACCTTGAGAAGTATAAATTCACAGAAAAATGATTAATAGGTATATGGGTTTTCTACTGATGCCAAATTTATTCCATTGAGTTGCAAAATTGGCAAAAAAATATTAAATACATTAGTCATATTAGAAGAACAAACTCATACTGGAAGAAATATAGTGTTCTACAAAAGCAAGGGTGGTGGTGGTGTTATGTCTTGTCAAGTACAACTAATAGTAACCCTACAAACAACAGATCTGAACCCTGTCTTAACATGTCCCATACTCACCGTCTTTGGTATACTCAAGCCCGTTGCTGTAGTAACTGTTTCAATACAGCTGGTTGAAGATCTTCCTCTCCTTCACTGTCCCCTCAGCATTTCAAGAGAATTCTTTCTCCAATGGAAAGCTTCTCCTGCAACATGCCCAATGTATATCAGATGAAGGTTTGCCATCCTTGATTCCAACGAGCACTCTGATTTCACCTTCTCCAAGACATCAGGTTTTTGGGTGTGGGTTTGTTTGGGGTTTTTTGTTTGTTTTTTCCTGTTGGTAGTCCATGAGATATTCAGTACACTGCTCCAACAGCACAGTTTAAAAACATCATTTCCCCCCCCTTGTCTTCCTTATTCATTATCCAGCTCTCAGATACATAGCAAGTGATTGAAAAGACCATGATCTCAATCAGGCATACTTTAGTCCTCAAACAAACATCATAGCTACTCAATAATTAGGAGAAGTCTTTAACTGTAGACTGTCTCAGTGCAATACATCTCCTGATCTCCTGACCAAGGGATTGTGGGTACATGTGACATAAAATCATTGCTGTCACAAGAGTTCTTTTTGTGTCTTTGGCATAAATAGTTAAAATCATTTGGTCAGAATGCCATTTTCTAGTTTCAACATTCCAAACCATGCTACTATTCCAGTATCTTTTTAGTATAAATATTTTTTTTCTCTTTAACAGGCAGATGAGTACATGTTCATGATTTGTATTTGATATTAACAGGTTTGAACATACATATTTTTAGTTTATTTCCATTCATTCATCGTTAAACATATTCCTCCATATCCTTCCTCCCAGTTTACTTTTTCTTTGGAAAAGAAAAAGTTCTTTGATTGTTGTACAGTCCTCCCCCAACCCCCCAACCATTTTACTATGCAAGTCTTCTTCTGGACTCTTGTCATGCCAAAAATACTTAATCATATGTTCCTTTTATACAGTTCTCTCCCTCATCTGTTTCATGTTGTGTACATTATTTATCTCCTTTTTTCTTAGTTTCTCCTCAACCCCCATATAAGTGGCATATTCACACAATGGAATATTATGCAGTTTTGAAAAGCAAAGAACTCATGAAATATTATACAAAATGGGTGACCGTGGAGGACATTATGCTGAGTGAATTATCTCAGTCACAAAAAGACAAATAGTGTATAAAATTATTCTTTTTGACTAGATATTTCCCAATGGACTATGCCATCAGAGATCTTATTTATTTGCATAGGATATTCCAAACACTATTTTTATCATGAATTTTTTAAGTATATGAATTTATCAAGTATATCACGAGCAGTCAATAAATTAAAAGACAAACTGCACTGAGAAAATCTGCATTCAGGGACCTCTTCAGAGTACTGAGAATCAACAATGTCAGTCTAGAAACTAAGATGAACCTAATCCAGACTATGGTCTTTGCAATCACTTGCTATGCATCAGAGAGCTAGACAATTACCAAATGTGACAAAAGAAGAATTGGGGGGGGCGGGGGCAAGAAGAAGAAGAAGACTTGGTTCCTTTGAGTTGTGGTACTGGAAAAGAGTCTTGAACTTACCATGGATCACCAAGAAAACAAATAGGTCTGTCTTGGAGTGGGTAAAACGAAGTTTTTCCATGGAGGTGAGGATTTGAAACTTCTTATTACATACTTTGAGCACATGGCCAGGAGGGAACAGTCCTTAGAGAAGGAAGGACATCATGCTCAGAAGAGAGGAGATAGATTGTTACTGTAACTGGGGTAATTTGGGTATGAATGTCAATGCCAGTGAGACTGGCCCAGGACAGGAAAGGCTTCAGAGCTGTCATACATAGAGTTACTATGAGTCACAGGCAACTCGATGGCACTTAACAACAATAACAAAGCTACTGTAATGTTTGTAAATATCTTAATAATTTAAATTTAACTATTGTATTATTTCTTGATAAATTACTATTTTTCTCCTCTGTATTTTTGGAGAGGCAAAATTTATAGAGTCAAATTTATAGAGTCAAGATTGTGCAGTGGTCATGAACTCAATTATTGAATAAATGGTCAATATTTCAAATCTATCAGTTTTCAAAAGAGAAAAATATATCTGCCTCTATAATGATTACAGTCTTAAGAATTTTAAGGAGCAGTTAGTTCCACTCTGTCCTCTAAGGTTGCTATGTTTTACAAATCATTCATCTACCATGGCTTTAAGATTTGCTACTAAAATAATTTTGCATAAGAGAATGATAGAATTTTGCACAATGAATGATTTATTCATAGCAAATACATTTTTAAGAGACATAAACACAGGTTATATACCGGATTTCACCTGATGGTATGCATAGGAATCAGATCTATTATATCTGTGGAAAGAACCACTGGAGAAGCTCAATATCAGCTATGAAAACTAGGCCAGGAGCTGATTGTGGAACAGACCACCAACTACTCATATGCAAATT
>NW_006399762.1:11312510-11322034 GCF_000299155.1 Elephantulus edwardii
TGGGATGGGAGTGTCAGAGACAGTGCGATTGGCACAGGACAAAGCAGAGTTTGGGGCTGCTGTACATAGGGTCGCTATGAGTTGCAGGCGACTCGACGACACATAACAACAACAACAACTTTGTAAAGACAGCCATTGTTGTTGTTATGTGCTGTTGAGTTGCTTGATAGAGTTTTGTATAACCAATGATTACTTCATTACAACTGTGTTTTATATGAAGCAGAAATTCCAGCTATACACTTGGATTTCACCTGATGGCATAGGAATTACATTGATTATATCTGTGGAAAGAATCATTGGAGAAGCTCAATAAGAGCTTTGAAAACTAGGCCAAATTCTGATTGTTGCACAAATCATCAACTACTCATCTGCAAGTTCAAACTGAAGCTAAAGAAAATTAAGTTTATGGGAACCAAAATTTGACCTTGAATCTATTCCACCTGAATTTCAAAACCATTTCAGGAACAAGTTTGAAGCTTTGAACACTAATGAGTAAAGACCAGATCAGCTGTGGGATAACATCAAGGAAGAATGCAGGGAGGGGAGGAGGTCATTACAAAAACATAGGAGTAAAGAACTAAGATGGATGTCAGGTGAGACTCTGAATATTGCCCTGCAGCACTGAGAAGCCAAAACCAAGAGAAGAAATCAAGAAATTAACAAGCTGAACAAAAGATTTCAAAGTTAGTGCAAGAAGACAAAGTATTATAATGAAATGTGGAAAGACAACTATAGATTAAAAAAATCATAACATAATGATCAAAATGGAATTAAAACATTATTTGGCTCATATCAATTAATAACACTCAGTTTAAATCATGCTAATTATGCAAAAAATTTACGGAAACAAAAATTCAGTTTATGAATTTCTGTTATAACTTCTATTAGATTAGTTAATCAAAATGTGTTATGATTTTTCTTGTTAGATGCCATGGTGTTAGTTCCAAGTCATAGAAACCGTGTGTTTAACAAAACTGAACACTAAATTGTGCTTTTATAAAAAAATATTACTATATTTGAGTCCATTATTTAAGCCACTAATACATTCCACCCTGTTAAATGTTTACTCCCACCTCTTTTTTTTTTTTTTTACTGTGGTTGCTGATCTAATTTGCATCTTAGATCTTACATTAACCAGTACAATAGCCTTCACTGTGAACTGGTCCTGCTCAACTAGATGTCAGATCTTGAGGAAAGGTTTTCAATGCTCTGCGATTCTAAGGAGCATCTGACATTATTTAATCTAAAATAGATTTATTCACTCTTATATCCTTCTGTTGTTGTTGTTAAGTATCATCAAGTCGCAGGTGACTGACTCATAGCAACCCTATGAACAAAAGATCTGAACACTTGTATGACTTTCTTCATTTCTCAAGGTTCATAGGGTTTCCGGAAGCAAGCTATTTAGAATGTGGATACCACTCCTGCTTCCAAGCTGTCCACCATGGGTAACCATTATCAAATTTGACACATCAGTGTCACAGTGTTCAGCTTCACAGCAACCATGAAATACCTCTGTACAGTAAGTGGACAGACCAGGGCTATATGACCTAAAAGAATGTTTGACCAAAAAATTAAAAACAGGATGAGATTCACAACACACTAGCCCTCAGCCCTCAGCCTGCAGGCATTGACAAACCTTTCAGTATTTTACAATTCTGGCATGCCCAAATGCTGGCAGACTCTGGGCCAGAGACCCCCAAATTATCTGGCAAGTCCTCTCTGCTGACACCCACTTGGGATGAAAAGAAAACCATAAGAGCCCCAAGCATTCCATCCATATGTGTCCCTCTTTGAGACGTGAGAGACCATCCTAAGGTCTAGCTCGAACTGAGATTCACAACACTCTACTAATAGGATATCCACAATATATTAAATATTCTTCTCTAGCATTAAGACAGATTCTTCTTATCCTCTCTCTCTCTCATTGCTATCAATTCAGAACTAATGCCTAGTTGCCCTCCAGTGAGTTTTCAGAAACTATTAAATGCAACTATCATAGCCTTCTCTCACAAAGCAGTTGGTGATTTTGAAACACTTGCCTTTGGGTGGGCAGAGAATGTCTTTACCCTCTAAACCAACAGACATCTTCTCCCAAGGAGATTGCCATGCACCCCCACTGCGTGCCTCCTGCCTATGAGATCTGTGCACTCTGTTCCTTGGCCAGGCAGAAAACCTAAAATAACAAATTAATTCAGCATTACCTAAGCTGTGGGAAATAAAGAACAAATTCAAGCTTTGAATGGCAATAATTAAGGATGCTATGGGCAAAATATTGAACAATCCAGGAAACATCAATAGAAGACGGGATGAGTACACAGAGTTACTTTACCAAAAGGAGCTGGTTGTCACCGAAGAACCATTAATATTTGGTTTTAAAAGTGTATAGATACATTATTTTTAAATTACCTGTTTTATAAAATCTTTTATATCTTTTATTTTGCCTTTGAAAAGATAACCAATTTGAAACATGTATTTTAAGAACATGTGATGATCATATTTAAGATTATCAAATCCTTTAAATACATAGTTATGGTGCCTTTCAACTCTTATGCACTTTACTGCATTAACTAGCTTATGAATTGTCCCAAAGTAGTTCCAAGGTTGTAAATTTTCATGAAAGTAAACTGACATCACATGCCTGTGAAGCAGCTGGTGGGTGCCAACTGCTGACTTCAGTGAGCAGTCAAATGCTCTCAGTATTTTGAGTGCCAGAAGTGCTCGTTATTATAGAAATAGGACATTTAAACTTCTTAAAATGTATTGGACCTTCAAACAAACAAACAAAAACTATGGCTGGCTAAGGTTAAAGCAATATTGAATTTTATGTAATGGAAACAAAGAAAAAGAATAGCATAATTGTTTTTTAGTAAAGCAAAACCAATAAATAAATAAAGCAAAATAATAGGAGAGAAAATATTGAATCTCAAAATCATTTGCCATTTCAAGATTCATTTTTAGTTTATAATAGCTGCTGTCTCCTGCTATTGCACTAATACATTTATTTCATGCTCAATTTAAAGTCAAACAAAAATTCCTTATAAATGAGAGAAGAAGCTACTTTTTATCTTTTGAGCTGCACTGATCTGACACTAGATAAATCCAGAGGATACTAATACAATACCCAGATAAAAATGAGCCAGACATTTTTCTAGTATTTCATGGAAGAGAAAATGATTGCTTTACCACACACAGCTGCACTCTATTCAGCTGTAGCAGATCCATTTAGTTGACTCAATTCCCAATATTTAGGTTGGACACACTTATTTTCAGAGTTTATCACTAAATTCTCAGAAAAATGAAACAACCCTACAGTGCATTTCAGGCTAAGAGGCAACAGCAAGCAAGTCATCTCTTGGTGTTTCCCAAAATATTAGTTTTCAAACAGGGGGAAAAGTCATCCATCAATTCATCAACCAACCAGAAGGCAAGTAAAATCCATCTATCAATTAAACAACTAGTCAATCAAATATTAAATGCATGAGTAATTTTTAGAACAAATGCTGTAAGAGAAAGGATTTCCCATTTACCTTAGCAAGTGTTAGTAGTGAAAGTGTGCTATTTAAAAGTAAAACACACTCATCTGTTTAATGTCCATGCTTCAGAAGCACAAATTCCACACTTCTCTAGAATGCCTTTTATCCTCTTCAGCAGAGTAAGAAGTTTTGTTGCTTTTTGTTTGTTTGTTTGTTTTGTTTTTAAATGTCTATTGTGATCACATGATACTTAACCCAGGAAGCTATTGTATGGACAGAGCAAAAGAACATTTGATCGTTCAAAAACGAGAAAGGAATGTGTCAAGGATGTATCCTTTATACATTTCCAATCTATATGCTGGAAAGATCATTTGAGAGGCTGACTTTTATGAAGAAGAATGTGGATTGGAGGAAGACTCATCATAACTCATGTTATGCAGATAAGACAACCTTGCTTCAGGAATCTGAGGGGTCTTAAAACATTTGCTGCAAGGACTGCAGCCTTCAATATGGATTGCATCTCGACATCAAGAAAATGAAAATCCTTGCCACCAGGCCAATTGACACCATCATGATTGAAGAAGAAAATATTTAAGTTGTTAACAGCTCCATCTTGCTTGTATCCACCACCAATATCCTTGGCACCAAGAGTCAGAAAATCAAAGGATGAGTTACAACTGGAAAACTCGGCTCCCAGAGACCTCTATAGAGTACTAGATAGAAACTAGATAGGCCTCTACAGAGTACTAGATAGAAACACTAAGGTGAACTTGATCCAGGGCATGGTCTTCATAATCTCTTGCTATACTTCTGAGAGCTGGATAATAGGAATAACGATGACAGAAGAATTGATGTTTTTGAGTTGTGATGCTGGAGAAAACTGTTGAATATCACATGTACTGCCAAATGAACAAACAGGTCTTTCCTGAAAAGAATAAAAGCAGGTTGTTCCTTGGAGGCAAGGATATTGAAACTCTGTTTTGTATACTTTGAGTATATTATCAAGAGTCTATGTTCCTTGGAGAAGATCATCATGCTTGTAAGGGTGGAGAATAGTGCAAAAGAGAGAGAATTTAGATGACATGTATTGAAACAATGACAATGGCAATGGGTCAAATTTGTTAGAGTTGGTGATGTTGGCTTCAAATATGACAAGGTTCAGAACCATTGTTTATAGTATCTCTATGAGTTGTAGAGAACTTGGTGCACATAACAAAAATTATTCTTATTAATGACACCTGATATTTTTATTTATCTGCATTGTGATTGTTATTTTACTTTTGAACTTAAACATATAAAAATAACTTTTTAAAAGAGACTTTCATGGGTGGCAGTTAGGGTTTCTTTAGGGTAAATTCCTGGTAGTGGAATTGCTGGGTCAAATGGTATTTCTATTTGCAACATTTTGAGAAAGCGCCGTACTGCCTTCCACAGTGATTGCACCACTTTACACTCCCACTAACAGTCAATAAGGGTTCCGGTTCCTCCGCAACCTCGCCAGCATTTGATCTTTGCTGTTCTGTTAAATTTTGCTATTTTTATTGAGGTGAGATGATATCTCATAGTTGTTCTGATTTTTCATGTGTTTGTGGGCCATCTGAATGTCTTCTTTGGTGAAGTGTCTGTTCATATCCTGTGTCCATTTTTCAAATGGGTTATTTACCTTTATCTTGTTGTGGTGCTTGATTATTTAAAAAAAATTCCAGATGTAATCCCCTTGTCATACATGTCATTACTTAATATTTTCCCCCCAATCTGTGGCTTCCCTTTTTACCCTGATGGAGAATTTTTTGGATGTACATAGGCCTTAAGTCTTAGAAGGTCCCATTCATCTATTTTATCCTCTCCTTGTTGTAGATTTTTCAGAATGCTTGAAAGACTGTTTATGCTGTGTATTGGGACTTTTACAGTTCTTCCAAGCTTTTCTTTAAGAAAGTTTCTAGTTCTTGGTTTTAGTCCTAGGTCCATAATCCACTCTGAATTGGGGTTTTTATATGGAGTGAGGTGTAGATCTTGCTTGAGTTTTCTGCAGATAGTTTTCCAATTTTGCCAGCAACATTTGTTTAAAAGGCTGTTGTTTTCCCACATAACTGATTTCATTTCCTTGTCAAAAATCAGTTGACCATAGGTAGATGGGCAGATTTCTGGATTATCAATTCTATTCCATTAATCTATCTGTCTCTTATTGTACCAATACCATCCTGTCTTGACCACCACAGCAGTGTAGTAGGATTTGAAATGAGGGTGTTTCTCTTTTTAAGGAGTGCTTTGCTTATTCTGGACCTCTTTTCATTCCAAATGAAATTGAATATTGCCTTTTCTACCTCATTGAAAAATAGAATTGATATGTGCATTGAGATTGCATGGAACGTGTAAATTGTCTTTGGCAGTATTGCCATTTGTGGCTTTGTTCACAATAGCAAAGAGATGGAAACAACCCAAGTGCCCATTAACAAATGGATAGAGAAGCTCTGGTATATTCACACAATAGAATACTATGCAACATTGAAAAAAACAAGGAACTCATGAATTAATAGGCAAACATGTATGACCTTGGAGGACATTGTGCTGAGTGAAATATCTCAGTCACAAAAGGACATATATTGCATAGGTCCACTGTTGTAAAACGGGTCTGACATCAGAGTTGAGGGAAGACAGAAAAGGAGGGGAGGAATGATGTATATTGCATTGAAACAGATGAGGGAGAGATCTGTTTAAAAGGGATATATGAATGGGTAATCTTGTCATTACAGAAGTCCAGAGTTAAGGCTGCTTAGTGGAGTGGTCTTGGGGGAAGGGATTGCATAACAATGAAAGAGTTTTTCTTTTTCTTTTCAAGGAAAAGAGTGATTTGGAGGGAGAGGGTGGGCAGGGAGGAAAGTGCAACAATAAATGACTAGAAATCCTAAATCTCTGTAAAAGTTCATTGAAATTAACAAAATTAAAAAAAGATATGAAAAAAGAGACTCTTACTCCAGGTGTGAATATTCATTTGCATATTCAGAACACCTTGAGAACTAAATGGCACAATGTAAACTGATATTGAAAAAAAAAACAAGTAGAGAGGGAATTAAGGGGAATGATAATGAAACAAATATGAAGATGAATGACAATCATTCTTTTTCTATGTAATTTTACCACATTCAACACAAATCACATATATGATTTGTACTCCTGATTCTCAATAGCAAAATGTTTTTATGTGGTACATGCCTCAACTTCAGTCTCTTCCCTGATTGGAACAAATAATTAATTCATTTGGGGGAATAATAGAAAGGTCAGCACTGCGAAGTAGGCACCAGCATATCAGAGATGTTAAAGGAAATGCGAGAAATATTAAGGTTGAAATTTTTTGTTCATAGAAGGTTGTTATGAGTAGTATTTGAGTAGCATCCACTTCCTAAATAACATGCCTCCGGAAATTCTATGAACTCTGATAAATTTGATAGTTGGAGAGAGTCTTCATACCTTTTCTTCATATGGTCACTATGAGTCGTGATTGACTCGAAGGCAATCAACAAAAACAAAACCTAACAACATCATATGTACTATAATACTGTCAAAATCTCATCTCCAAAAAAAAGAAATTCTAAGAATCCTTCAAATGTCTCAAACTCAGTTCAGTGTTGGAGCTGAGCTCCTCAACTGGGTTTTCAAAGCTGTGGGATCTTGTTTTGCTTTTAAAAATTTGTTATTTTTATAAAAGAAAGGTTGAGTTTTCATTAATTCATTGATGCACACTTTCCTCCTTTCTCTTCCCACAATTTACTTCGTGTGGTAATTTGTTCCTCTTATCTCTCACCTTTTTGTCACTACAATTGTACCTTATATCATCGTGCATTGGTAGTAACAATTGAGTGCTGAATATCCTTTGGACTGCCAAAAGAACAAATAGATGTGACATGGAGAAAGCCTAGCCAGAGTTCTCCTTAAAGGAAAGGATTGTGAAGCTTCATATCACATAATTTGGTCATATTGCTTTAAAGGGTTTCATCTGGAATGGGACATCTTACTTGGAAATGTTTAAGGTCAGAGAAAGAGAGGAAGACTCTCAATGAGACGTATTGTCACAGTGGCTGCAGCAATAGGTTCTAGTGTGAGATGGTGAGGATAGCACAGGATTGGAGAGGATTCAGAGCTGTTGCTCATAGGCTCACTATGAGTTGTGCTCAACTTGATAACACTTAAAAACAACACAGATGATAGATTGATAGGTACACACATATAGAGAAATACTTCTTTACAAATACCATATTACTTTAAAAGTTTGGGAGATTAAAAATCTGTAAATAATTTGGACATTATGTAGGGTTGAGTTTCTATCTTCTGAAAAATCAAGGGGGGTTAGCAAACAACTAATCTAGGGTCCTAGTGGCAGGAGGCTGCACTGTAATCCTGAGCTGAGTGAGAAGTTATCACATACTCTTTATTTTAAGGCAGATATAGTACAAATAATAGTTAGGCGGCATCTTGATCTCTCCATACAAAGATATTTACTGATGCACATTTTGTTTTGTTAATAACTTCCTATAAAGATTTAGTGAAAATATGAAATCAGAATACAGAAACTCAGTTTTGTGTGAGACTGCTTTTGAAAAAAAAAATAAAAGCTAATCAGTGTGTTTCACAGAGCCTGGCTTACGAGAATACAAGGCAGAATTTTCAATATGGCATATTTAAATTTTATGTACACTTAAAGTCATATCACATATGTTGTAAAAAATGAGTTTGTGTTCTCAGAATTTCAACTAGGATTTTGTATCTTCCTAAGAATTAAATACAGAGTAACAGAAGTAGCGAACATAGATAGCTGAAAGGAAATATGTTCTACTCCCTCAGCTATTAAACACAACCGTGAGCTCTGCTGGCCCAGTGGCAAGAATCTGTACTGCAGTACAAAAGGCCCAGGGTTTGAGGCTACCAGCTACTCTGCCTGAGAAGGATAGACAATCTTCTCCCATTTAATTAACTGCCTCTGAAAACCCACTGGAGCGTCAGCAATGGCTCAGTTCTGACTCTACAGTACACAGCAAAACCAACAAAATACTGATGCACCATAAGGGCTTTCTGTGCCTCAGACTCCTAGATGCTCACCAAGCTCCTCCTCCTGGATATAGGTAAACTCCATTTCTTTATCTTCATTGTGAACATTTGACTAGACATCAGCAATGAGATATTTGAAGAAGTGATATATGTCTCTTCTAGGATTAAATTTTTAAGAAACAAATTAAAAAACTCTAACTTACTGCTTAAGTGGAAGTTGACACATAGCTGACCCTCTAACAGGTTTTGGGAAGCTATAGATCAGATCATGTTGTTCTCACTCAGAGGTGATGGTTGCTTCAAACCAACAAAGATACATTTTTGGATTAACAGCAGAATTCCCACAAACTATGCACAAGAACTCCCTTAACAAGCAAGTATACTCCCACAAGACCCACTAAGAAATCACTACAACATCCTCTTACACATACATTTTTGGTGTGCAAGCAAGGATGGAGATATGGCCCTGAAAAATAGTAGTATAATAAATGAAAGGAATGATCTCTAGATCTAAATCATCCTCAACAATTTGTTTTAACTAAAAACATGGGCTTCTGGAAATGCAAGATAAACTTCTATTTTTGTATTGCTGGATAAACAAAAATGGGAGTTTTGATTGCCTAGTAGAATGAAATTGTGTTGCCAACCCACCAAATGCTCTGAGGGGGCGAATGAGCTATTTCTTCCCATGCCATTAACACCCTTTGAAAATCTGCTGAAGAGTCAGCTGTAGTGGGTTCTCACTTGACAGTACAATGTTCTTGTGGTTATGTACCGTCAAGTCACTTGCGACTCATAGCGATCCTATGTACAACAGGCCTAAACTCTGCTCTGTCCTGTGCCAATCACACTGTCTCTGATACTCCCATCCCAATTATCCCAGTCACTGAATCAATGCACCTTATAGAGGGCCTTCCCCTCCTGCGCTGTCCCTCCACCCTCCCAGGCATGATGTCCTTCTCCAAGGACCGGTCACTCCTTACAACATGTCCAAAATATGTTAAA
>NW_006399762.1:11326979-11331695 GCF_000299155.1 Elephantulus edwardii
CCACCAGATATAAAGAAAATCATTTATTAACGTAATTAATTTGTTAGAGACAAAGATTTTTAGTTTAGATACATTTCAGAAGAAAGAAGCAGCAATCCATTTTCCATGAATCAGTCATAGAGAACCCTCTGGAATGCAGTTAAATTGCTAAAACACATGAGGCTTACATGAGTCAGAATTGACTTGACAGCAATTTGTTTGGAAACAGATGTATTTATAAACTTTCTCAAGAATCTATGACAATAAAATATTTGAAATATTTTCTTAACTGAAATGTAATGATTCCACAAATAGACATTCTCTCAAACATATTTTTAGGTAAGAAAATACATTACCAAAGGTTTTTAATCTGGGAACAAAAAGTAAACCTAGAATTAGAAAAAAATATTTACACTTATCTAAATAGTTTTTCTAAATGGAATAATGATATTTGAGAGTCAAACACTAAGGCAAAAAAACTGTTGGTTTTATTTGGTCCCATCAAATTAACTATATTGCTTCTGTTGTTGTTGTTGTTGTTAAGTGCAATCTAGTCATAAGCGACTTGTAGCGATCCTATAAACAAAAGATCTGAACACTTGTATAACTTTGATTGTTTCTCTAGGTTCATAGGGTTTCTGGAGGCAAGCTATTTTTGAAGCAGATGCCACTCCTGCTTCCAAGCTTGTTTTACTCTGGGGACTCCACTAAACATTGTCCACCATGGGTAACCATTGTCTCATTTTACACATCAATGTTCCAGTGTTTAGCATCACAACGAATGGACAGCAAATGGACAGACCAGAGTTATATGACCTAGAAGAATGTTTGACCAAAAACGATTAAAACCAGGTCTGAGGGCCACAGATTAAAGTCAGCCACCTTTGGTTTGGTAGCATCACTTTCTGTCGACTAGTTCAAATGAACTTTCTCTATGTTGTTGTTGTTGTTTAAGGTGCAGTTGAGCTATTGGAGACTCATACCAACCCTATGAATGAAGCACTTGAACACTTATATAAATTGCTCCTGGTGATCCTATAAATAGCAGATTGACATCTTATCCTTTCCTGATCAATCATGATGACCTCTGCCATGTTCACGCCTGTTGTTGCATTAGCTGTGTCAATTCAGCTTCCTCTCTCTCTCTCATTTCCTTCCTTTTTGTGGAGAGTGATACATTTCTTCCTATGGAATGTATTGTCTTTACTTTCACTAATAAATAATTTCAACTTTCACCTCCACTCTTGTCTTCTCAAATTCTTTCTTGGTAAATCAGATGTCCCTAAGCCTGGTGTCCATTAAAGTCTCCAGTGTTATAATACTAAGAATAGACTCTTAAAGACACTAGAATTGCTTGATGCCATTGTTTCACTCATTGTGTGAATTCAACTTGTTGAGTCTTTTACTGAGCCTTCACCATTGCTAGCATGACAAGGACTGACTCTCCCTGACAGAATGACCAAACTATGTGAGATGAAGTTTCATCTGTCTACAAGACACGCTTGTTATTGTGTCAGTCCATTGGCTATTAAGTACACAGCTCCAACACCACAATAAAAAGATATAAATTCTTCTTCTGATATTTTATTTAACATATAATGTCTAGAAATATAGGTACCGTAGGAAATGTCAAGACTTGGATCTAGTGCACCTTCATCTTTAAACAGAAAACATTATTCTTTAGCACTTTGGAGAGGTCCTTAACAACAGATTTTGTAATGCATCATGTCTTGATTTCTTGACTGCTTTTATCATGGTCATTGGTTCTAGAGCCAATTAAAATGATGTTATTAAAAAAAAAACCCAAAAAAACGTTGTTGTCAACAACTTCAATCTTTCCTCTATCCATCAAAATTTTGCCTATTGGTCCAGTCAGTGGTGAGGATTAATGTTTTCTCGATGTTAAGATGAGTCTATATCAAAAACTGTAGTCTTATTTTATTCAGTTAGAGCTTCAATACTTCTGAATTTTCTGCAATTAAGGTTGTGTCATCTGTACAGTAGAAGCTTTTGATGAGGCTTTTTCCCAATCCTGATGCCACATTTTTCTTAATATAGTCCATTTTTAAATTATGTATTCATATTCATAGATTTAAATCTTTTCTTAAAATTTCATAATTTAGAAATTGTCTTAATTTGTATTATAAAAGTTTCCTGTGTTCCAAACCCAGTATGACCTAATTAAATATCAAAGTTCAGTCTCTGTTAATGCAAAGAAAATTTTTAGCATAGCCCCCTTTTTATTGTCTCCAAAGAGAGAACATATCTTTCTTTGAGAGATATGAGAGAGTCATATCTGAGAAGATATGTTTTAGAGAAAGTGCAACCTGAATGCTACGTAGAGACAAGGATAGTGAAGCTTTGTTACACATGTTTTGGGCACATTGCTAGGAGAAGCTATGCCTTGGAAGAAGACATCATGCTTTGAAATGTGGGTAGTCATGGAAAAAGAGGAAGACCTTCAATGAGACGAATAGACACAATGACTGTAGAAATTATTTCAGATATTTTAAAGATGGTGGAGATGGCACAGGAATAGGACAGGGTGCAGATCTGTTGTTTATAAGGTCACAGTGATTCCTACTTGACTCAATGGCACATAACAACAAAAATCTGATAAAATACATGTTGTTGTTGGGTACCTTAGAGTCAAAACTGACACATGTGTGACCCTCTGGCAGGTTTTCAGAGAAAGTTAATAGCCCACTCTTCTCCCATGGAACATCTAGGGTACTGGACCATGTGCCTTCAGAATTGCAGCGTAGATTCATATCATTAGGTAACCAGAGTTCACTGAAAAACACATACACTGTAAATTATCAGAAAAAAATGTAGGAATTAAGTAGATTTTTTTTTCCTTTTTCTACCAAGCTACTCAAATTATTTTTATAAATAATTTTTCTGTTTATTTGTTTTTATTTAATTACATTTTGACTGATAATCTTTAAGAATCTATACACATGTATAATAATATAATTAAAAATATTAATACATTTATTTAATTAGTACACTGTTGTATAAGGAGCATAAGTCACAAGGAGACTCTTAGGGATTTAACAGAGGTCTCAATCATCTGTTTCCATTTACCATTGCTGGTTTTGGAGTCATTTAAATGACTTTACAGATTTTTTTAAAATGTCTTCAATCAGAAGAATGACAATCTCTCAGTAAAATGCTAAGAAAGAATTCAACAACTGAATGCTGTTATAATGAATTTTAGCTTGTTGTTGTTTTTAGGTTCTCTTGAGTCAAGCATGACCCATAAAGATTCATGAAGAACAACAGATATGAAGAACACTGTCCTATCTTGTGCCATCTTCACAGTCTGTGATGCTTTTTATTCCATTGCTGTAGTCACCGTGTCATTCCACCTAGTTATGAGTCTTCCTCTCTTCCACTATCCCTCCATATATAATTCTTCTGTCATTCTTATTCATTTTTCAGCTTTCAGAGGTCCAGCAAGTGATTGTAAAGACCATGGCCTAAACCAGGCACCTTTGAATCCACTAGTTGAAATCAATAATTTGGAGAAGTCCCTGCATACAACTTTTCCCTATGCAATTTGTCTCATGATCTTCAGACTGCTGGTATCAAGTGTACTGATTGTAGATCCAAGGAAGATGAAGTTGTCAATCTTTTTTTTCCACTGATCATGATGCTGCTTATTGGTCCTGTAGTAAATATTTTTTTTCTTGATGTTTAAATACAATCTATATTGAAGGGTGTAGTGTTTTATCTTTTGCAGCAAGCAGTTCAAGTTCTTCCCACTTTGTGTCATTGGCATAAAAAAGGTTATTGATGAGTCTTCTTCAATCCTGAAGCCACATTCTTCTTCAGAGTCTTGTTCAGCATGCATTTTAAATAGATATATAGAAAGGATGGATCAAACGGCATTTAGGACTCTTGTACACACGGTCGCTATGAGTAGCAAGCTACTTGATGGCACACAACAACAACATAGAAAGGATACAAACCTGACACCCCCCCTTTTGTGAAAGAAGAGTTCACTTTAAAACTCTTTTTAAACCTTAAATTCTTAAACCTTAATTGTAAACCACTAACATTTCCCTTGTTCAGTTTACACAATAGGTTCCTGGCCTAGGTATAGGTGTTGCATAAGCACAATTAAGTGTTCTGGAAATCCCATTCTTCTCAAGTTAGCTAAAATTTGTTATGAGGCACACAATCAAATGTCTTTGTATAGTCAATAAAGCTTAAATAGATATTCTTCTGGCATTCTTTGATTTCAGTCAGGATCTGTCTGACATCGACAGTGATAATCCTGATGTCACGACCTCTTCTAAATTCAACTTGAACATCTGGCAATTCTCAGTGTATGTACTATTCTCCTCTTGAATGATCCTCAGCAGCATTTTGCATATATGTTATATTCATGATATTGTTCAACAATTTCCACATTAGGTTGTATTACTATTTCTGGGAATGGAAACAAATGTGACTCTGTCCCAATCAGATATCTAGGCACAAAATTATAATGGGAAAACATATGTATGCCATAAAAATGAGATTTCTGGCAAAATAAAGTATTTCAGGACTCTATGACAAGATCAACATAACATGCGATATATTCTTTTTTATGGAAGTAAAAAGTTTAATTTCAAGTGTAATCACCACATCATTTATTTATTTGCTTATTTTTCATCCTCATTTAAGTGTGTTACATTTAATTTTTATATGTGGATTAACTTCTGGCCTAAAATATCAAAAAGCTACTAA
>NW_006399762.1:11331795-11334204 GCF_000299155.1 Elephantulus edwardii
AAAGCAGTGCATAGAAAGCATTCATTAAACTATTTGTCTGGGTTATTAATGGTAGCTGCTAGTATGTTGTCATGTTATTAGTACTGTTTAAGTCATCATCAGTTGGAGGAAGACTCATCAACAATCTGTGTTATGCAAATTATACAACCTTGCTGGCTGAAACCTAGGAGGACTTTAATACATTTGCTGCAGAAGTTCAAGGACTGTAGTCTTCAATATGTATTGAAGCTCAACATTAAGCAAAAAAAAATCCTTACCACTGAGTTAATTATCAACAGCATGAAAAATTGAGAAGAGATTGAGACTGTTACTAATTTCAGTTTGCTCAGCTTCACAATCAACACTCTTGACCAGCAGTCAGGAAATCAAATGACTAATTGCATTAAGGAAATCTGCTGTCAAAGACTTCTCTAAAATGGTAAAGAGCAACAATGTCAGTCTAGAGACAAAAGCATACCAGATCCAGGTCATCATCTTTGCAATTACTTGCTATGCATCAAAAAGCTGGGCAATGAATAACTAAGGAGGATAGAAGAAGAATCAATGACTTTGAGTTGTAATGCTGGAGAAGAGTATTGAATATTCCATGGATGTCCAAGAGAACAAACAGGTCAGTTCTATAGAGAGTGAAACCTAGTCTCCGTGGAGGATCTGTTTCACATACTTTGAGCATGTGGCCAAGAGGGACCGGTTTTTGGAGAAGGTCATCATACGTAGAAAGGTTGAGGAATAATGAAGAAAAGAAAGATTTCACATGAGATGGATTGATACATTAACTGGGGTAATGGGGGTAGGTGTGTCAGAACAAGTGGAATTAGCTCAAGATATTGCAGGATTCAGGGCTATTGTATGTAGTGTCACTATGACTAACAACCTGGAACATAACAACAACAAGTTGTCATAGCTATCATATCATATCTATCATAGTTATCATAGTTATGTTAAAAGGCCACTGCTACCCCTCTTGAAGACAATTTGCTTAAATAACTAAAGCTTATTTTTATGTTTTCTTTTGGGTAATTACTAGTTTTGTTTTAAAAAACCTTTCTCACACTATTGTCTGATTTTCTATTAGCTGCATGTATACAAAGTGATGAGAAATAATTAGCATCCAGTCTATTTTGGCAGCTCAAAACATTTTTTATGTAATGTGAAATAAATAACAAAGAGGATCATATGGGAGGCTTAAGATGATGCATCTATCACAAAAAGGGAACTATGTCCTCCCACTCTGCTCTGAATAATAGCCAGCAGCAGACCTAGAGAGGAATAAAGCAATGAAAAATCCATGATGGTAGTTCTGTGGAAATAAAAATAACAAATACAACATACAGAATGATTGAAACCAGGAGTGAGGGTGGAGTGGCAACAAATCTGATTAAGAATGTTAGTAAAGCAATCAGAATTCATCCTAGGAATAATCTCCCGGGAAAAGCAAAGATTATGACATTGTATCAATAAAAAAGATAAAGAAGTGCTAATTTAATATTTGCTTTGAGGTGGTAAGATTTATGCCATATGTAATATAGGTGATGTTAACTTCTTTCAATAGCAACTTGCAAAAATAATTGTGGAACATGTTACAGTGACATGTTATTTTTACAAAATAAATATACACTTATGTCTAGAAAATGGATTTTGATTAAAGGATAAAAAAGAGGGCTAGTGAGATTACAACCATGAAAGGAAAATATAGTCTGTGTTGTCATCTTGAAAACATTATATTCTCTGGAGAGTGAAAATAGATATAAATATATATCACTGTTTCATTCATTGTGATAGAATGATAACCTGCCTATAAGTGACCTTCTACTAGATTTTGAAGGCTATAAATTGGGTTGCTATGAGTCACAGGTGACTCAATGACACATAACAACAACTGGTACCTTAGGGGTAAATAACTGTGTTCCCAACACAAAGATAGGCAGTTTGAATACACCGGCTTCAATTTAGAAGAAAGAAAGGCAATATCTTCACATGTGATTTACTGACTTTGATAAAATATTTTAGGGTTAGCTATGAATTAATTCCAACTCCACATGGCACTTCAACAACAACTGCTGATTTTATCTATAGGACATTGCACTGAAAACTCTCACATTTCCAATCCATCAGTGACTCTGTTGGAGAAAGAGGAAATAATTTTGCAGACAATTTATAGTCTCAGAAATATGTTGGAAAGTCATTTATCAGTAAATCCCAACTTGATGGTATGGAATGAGTTGAAACCAACACTGAGAAATCTTAAATATCCCTGTTGCTGTTATTGTAGATGCCACTGAGTCAAGTTTATCTCACTGTGACCCTATGAACAACAGATCTGAACACTTTCCTAACTATTCCTCTTGTTGTTATGTACTGTCAAGTCTGAACCAACTCATAGCTGATCTTCCAGTGAGTTTTCAGTGG
>NW_006399762.1:11341219-11370688 GCF_000299155.1 Elephantulus edwardii
GACCCCGTGTACAACAGCTCTGAACCCTTCCCTGTCCTGAGCCAGTCTCACTAATTCTGACACACCAACTCCCATGGCCCCAGATACTGTATCACTCCATCTCATCTGGGGTCTCTCTCTCCTATTCTCTTAGGTCTGGTGATTAGAAAGTTCAAGAATAAGTATTTTGGCAGAGCCATCATCTCTGAAGCTGCAATGAAGAGAATCATTTCCATGTCTGTTAACTGTTGGTGTTACCAACCATCCATGGTCCTCCTTGGTTTGGGAAAATATCATTTCAAAGTTCTTCATCAACAGATCATGTCTTACTTATACATATTTGTCTGTGTTTCTTTTTTCTGTTTACAAGGAGACCAGACTTACTAGAGTAGTCGTTGTTGTTGTATAGCCTCAAATCAGAACTGACTCATAGCTGACACTTTTACATGTTTTCAGAGGCAGTGAATCACTCAGAAGGAGACTGCCCATCTTTCAGGGACACCTGTAATTAAGTCTGATCTCATCTTATCTTTATTAAGTGTGCAAAAACTGTTTCTAAATAAGATCACATTTTCAAGTATCAATCAATGTTTAAGACTAGGAAGTGACATAAGCCAATTTATAACAACATACAGTTATTCTGATGCTCTGGGAATACCTAAAGTGAACTGGACTTTGTGCTATATGAAATAATACTTGAAGACAAGTTCCAACAATGTTAGCTTTAGTAATTCCTTTTATCTTTCTTTGACAATTGAAGTTTATGTTCTTACCTAGCTCAAATGAACAGGAAATATGAGATTTTTAGAATGTTAGAATAAAAAAATTCTATAAAATCTACATTTTGTAATTATAATGTCTAATTGACTTAAACAGTTTTGAAGGAAATGTGTAATACTTTTTAGCTGCAAAGGGAACAATGACAACGTGAGGAAGGCTAAGTTCACAAAAGGGAATTTTCTGCACCAACAATATTCACAGTATAAAATTAACCCTTAGAAGGTCAAGCATGGTCTCCACATTACACCAACTTCCACTATTCTTGATTTCCAAAATTCACTGCCAATGACTCACTGAAGTTACTTTATCTGCAGTTGTGAAGTTTATTAAGGAAATCACTTTAGGTGGGTAGAGGAGGGAAAGGAGACCACACAGTGAAATTCCAGGCTTAGTGATCAGCATTTTAAAGCCAGGTTAACCACAAGATATAATACCTCAATTAGTTCACAGAACTTCTCAATCAATAAGTAAAAGTCCAGGTCCAGTTCAGCAACATAAATGTAAGAAGCCTCTGATTTCCTCAATAATCAAGCGAGCTTTGTTTCATGGGATTCACAAGTCAGCTTTTGATTCCGCTGTCGCACAAGTGAAACCTTTCACTTTGACTCCATCTCCAGGGCTTTGTCAGGTTATATCTTATCACATGCTTTGTATAGTCTGGTCAGCTTTCTCTTTAATGTTAGCCCCAGCCCTGTTGATGATATGTTGTTGTTGTTGTTGTTGTTGTTGCTGTTATGTGCCATCAAATTGCCTACTATTCATAGTGACCCTATGTACAATAGCCCTAAACTCTGCTCTATGTTGTGTCAATCTCACTGACTCTTCTGACACACCTACCCCAGTCACTGAATCAATCCATCTCACTGAGGGTCTTCCTCTCCTGTGCTGTCCCTCTCCTCTCCCAATAGAAGATGTTACTTATGAGCTGGAGTTGAAGCAACTAAATATCACATCACCAGAGGGCAATGAGGTATTGGCTAGAAAAGTAATTTTCAAAGCACATTAGCTAGTACAGAGACAGCTGTAGGAGTCAGAACTCAGAGAAACGTGCTTGTTTTTCCAAGTCTTAAAATATTTCAGCCTTTGACATACTGAATTTTTACTTTTCTATTTCCCATTCATTGGAAAATATTCTTGTTTTCCTTCTATGATTGATTTCCATCTTATACAGTTTCTGGTTTTTCTAGGTTTAATTGAATGAGTTGAGATTCACACATGATCATTTTAAAAACTGTAATGACTTATGCATTTGTATGAATGTTATCTATTTATTTAGGACATTATATTCTAGATCTTTATTATTTGCAACCATTTTAAAGGTTATTCCCATTGTTTTATACAGCAACAAAATATTTAATATATAATTAAGTTGTTGTTAGTAAAGTTAATAAAGAGATCCAGGTAAAAGTTCCAATTATATTGTTTAAATAAGTAATTTGTATGCACAAAGTTATTTTTAATTAATTAACATCTCTGAGAGAGTTCATTGATATTTCATTTGTATTAAATGGAAATATATTGTTTTCATACAGTTTTGAATTAGTTTTGTGTAAGCACTAACTGTATTGAGTAACTCTGAACAAGTACATTAAATTCTTTTCCTTTCTTAATATAATTTCAATCAACTACTTAAATTTAATTCTACTTCCACTCTTAAAAATTTTGGAGTGTCTGTGGAGAGATTCAACAGTCATGCACTGCTGGTGGGGATGTAAAATGGTGCAAAAATTATGAAAGTAGTAGGACTATAAAATGGTAAAATTATTATGGAAGAGTTTGATATTTGCACACACACACACACATACACACACACACACACACAGAGAGAGAGAGAGAGTTCTTGAAAATAGAAATCCCACATAATGCAACCATTCCACTTCCAAGAAAGAAATCAGAACTGAGACACAATTAGAGATATGTACACTCTTAGTCATAGCAGTGTTGTGTACTCATAATAGCAATAAAATTAGAATAACCCAAATTCCCATTAACAAATTAATAAAGAAAGAAATTGTGATATATAAATACAATGAAACAACGTGCTGCACTAAAGAACAAAAATTTGTAAAATATGACACAACGTGCCTTAGTCTAGGGAGTGCAATGTTGAGCAAGGTGAGATGAGAGGTTGGAGTGTAGGAAGGTGGAGAAAATCGAAATGGAATAAGTAGCTTAAAAACACTACAAAGACCAAAACAAGAAATAATAAACCTGGGATGAATTGATATAAAGATAATACAGTTATCAGAAATAACTGTATCTGTCTGTATCTATATTTATATCCTCTCTCTCTCTCTTTCTATCTACAAACATATATGTAATTGTTTAAAAGGGAAAAAGGAGATGGTGTGTAAAATAAGAAAGTGTAAATAATTAGAACAATAAAGATTGGTAGGGGGACTGAAGAATGAAGAAATAAGTACAGTGTGATGGGGGCTTGAAGAGATAGTGAGATAAAAGTAATAGACCAAAAAGAATTAATAATATATAGAGAATGGACAGAAATAATTGCATGTTTGGTCAATTTAAGACTACAAGATTTGGTAAAATGTCTCAATTTCTTCCTCTTTAGCTCCAGATATAGGAGTATATATTTGAATAATACTCGTGTTAGCAGGTCTTCCTTGTATGTGTGTGGATATTATCCTATCACTCACAATGTTCTATTTCAGGCTAGAACTTGACATTGAAAGAACTAAAATGAAAATATTTGTAGCCCAGAATAAGATATATGTCACAGCAAAGAGAACTAGTGGGGAGAGTGGGAAGTAGAAATTTGTGTAACAATAAATGAATATTTTTAAAAAAATGAACTGGAGGAGGGGGAAGGGAGGGCATGGGAGTGAAACATGTAAGAATGACTGAATGAAAATCTAATATCTTTGAAGCTATTAGTTAAAATTACAATTAAAATGAAATTTTATTTTTAAGAAAAGACTTTGAAATTTACTTTTGAGTGCAACACCATTCTTCTCTTTTTCATTCCAAGCATATTATTTCATATGTTTCTCTGATTTAAAATGGACAGAGCTGGTCCATCTCATCTCATCAAACCTAGTATGTCAATGTTCATGTGTTCCATTTCATTTTTTAACAATTTCCAGTTTTCCAATATTCAAGCTACATACATTTCTTGTTTCAATTAATGAATGATTTGTTATTGTTTTTCCCGCATTTCAACTGACTTCCAGTCTGAGCTCTACACACAACTATAACTCTCCTCGTTCCTCTAATGTTCATAGGGTTTTCAAAGGCCTGTTTTTTAAGGAGTAGATGGTCAATCCAGCTTCTTAGTCTGTCAATCAGGGAGCTCCATCAAAATCTGTCCATCATGAGTAACCCTTGTGGCATTTGACACATCAGTGACACAGCTTTCATTATTAGAGCAATTCTGTTATCTGAGTACAACAAACTGACAGACAAGTGCTGTACCACTTAGAACAATGTTCTTCCCTAACACAATTAACACCAATTAGAACCCACATTTAGAATCTAGCTACTTCACACAGGAGGTGCTGAACTGGAGACTCTTAAGCAGGATCCAACCAACTTTTAAATAAAAAAAGCCTTGCCCATTAAACAAAAGACTTCCAGACCACAGAAGATTGCTAACTAAATAAAAATGATCAATCATTTTACGTTTGATTGTTAATGAAATTTAAAAAAAAAATGACGAAATAGTTTACCCTCAACTTTCAATTAAATCATAGCAACCTACCTTCCAGAATCCAACTGCTACTCCCCCAGGAGGATGTCAGGTTGAAGACTAAGGTACATCTGATTCAGGCCATAGTTATTATGCTTGTGTGCTATGCATCTGAGAGTTGAATAATGAATAAGGATATCAGAATATGAATTGAGGCCTTTGAATTATGGTGTTGGAGAAAAACACTGGAGATACCATGATGGCCAAAAGAACAAACAGATATGTATTTGAAAGGGTACAGCCAGAGTGTTCTTTACAGGCCAAGAATGATGAGGGTTCACCTCATGTGTTTTAGATATTTTGCTACGAGGGGCTATTCCTTGGAAAGGGATGTTATACAGGATGGGTAGAGGGTCAGTGATGGAGAGGAAGATCTTGGACCAGGTAAATTAACACAATGACTACCACAATGGACTCTTGTGTGTCAGAAAGTTTGCAAAGATTAGGTCTTTTGTTCATAGGGGCACTCTGAGTTATACTTGACTAAACAGCACCTAACAACAACAACTATAGAAATAATTGTATAAAACAAAATTTATGTGAATTAAACATATATAAATTATCATATAAAAGTTAATGATGGTATTAATAAACATTAATTTCAAAAACCTAACTCATCTAGTCAGATTTGAGTCTCAGAGGACCCATCCAGTATGTTTTGGGGGGTTCTAAAGAGCTTTAGTGATTTAGGGCTATGGAATTGTGCTGCCAATACAGTAGTACAAGGTTCAAATCCACAATCTACTCCACAGGTGAAAAATGGACAATCTCTTCCAGTGAGATTTATTGCCTCTGAAAACTTGCAAAAGGGTCAGCTCTGTGTTGGTTATGACTTGATGGTATACAACATAACAGCAACAGAGAACTCTGATGGCTTGGTGGTAAGGAATTATGCTGCCAATGCAAAGGTGCATGGTTCAAATTCAGAGCTGCTCCACAGGAGATAGTCTTTTCCCATCTAATTAATTGCCTCATCTCTACGCATCTAAATAACTTCCTCTGAAAACCCACTGAAGAGTCACTTATGAGTCGTATGAGTTTACAGTGTACAACAACAATAAATGGGAGGAGTTTATGAGTCTATGGTATACAACAACAATAACAATAAATGAGAGGAGACTGTCCCTATTTATACTAAGGAGCTGCTAGTGAATTTTAATTTCGAGAGGTGCTTCTTTTGACTGTTGATCACATTTAAGCCTGCATCTGTTAATTGAAACAAGTCAACTGGTATCCTGTTAATTCCTTGGGCCTCAATGCTTTCAATGAATCTTCTACTTCCTCCTTTATTACTATTGGCTCCTGTTCATATGGTATTTCCTGAAATTTTTCAGTGTCCGTTTATTCTTTGTGATTTTGTATATTCTCTCCACATTCTTTTGATGTTTTATGGAACATTCAATTTATTTTCCACAGCACCTTTCAATATTGTCACACAAGTCTTCAATTTGTTTTTCCGTTTTGTCAGCTTGAGAAATATAAAGCAAGTTCTTTCCTTTTAATTTTCTAAATCCAGCTTACTGCACATTCCATTATAATACTTTCGTTTTTCCTCTCCGGCTGCTTTTTGAAATATATTATTCAGCTCTTTCACTTTGACATGTTTTCCTTTTGTTTTGGCTTCTTGATGTCCCATTACAATTGTTAGAGTCTCTGCTAGTGAGGGGACTTTTGTATTTTAAAGCCAAATGGGTCCTGACTGAAAGTGAGACTCTAAATTGGAGCAAATGTATTTTGGAGGGTAAGTTGTTTTTTATATACTTTAAAGCTGGGTGTTTGGCATGAAGAACTAGCTTGGTATTACTTAATTTAAAAAAAATAAAAAAACAATTCAAACTTCATTTGCAATACTGAGAAATTTTATGGGGAAATATTGAATGACCCAAGAAGCATCAAAAGAAGATGGAGGGAATATACAGAGTCACTCTACTAGATAGAATAATTTGACACTTAAATATTTCAGGAAATAGTATGTGACAAAGAATCAGTGGTGATGAAGGAAGAGTTTCAGTCTGCACCTAAGACATTGGTAAAAAACCAAGGCCCAAGGTATCATTGGGAGACCAGTTAACATATTTCTACTAGATATATCCACTATTCTGTGCTATAAAGTTTGGAAAAAATTGGAAAATTTGGCCAACTGACTCGAAGAGACTAGCAATTTTTTTTCATTCTCAAGGAAAGTGATCCATCAGAATGTGGAACTTATAGAACAATTGCTGCAGAAGATCAAGGACTGCAACCTTCAAGACAGATTGGAGCTCAAGATCAAGAAAAGAAAAATTCTCACCACTGGGCCAATTGGCGTTAACATGATAGATAGTGATGAGACTGAGATTGCTAACAGCTTCCATTTGGTTGGCTCCAAAATCAGCACTCTTGGCACCAGCAGCCAGGAAATAAAAAAAATAAAAAAAAAAGAATTACATTGGCAAAGTCTGCTGTCAGAGACCTCTCCAAAATACTGAGGAACAATGATGTCAGTTTGTAGACTAAAGTGTGCTTGATCAAGGCCATGCATGGTCTTTGTCATTATTTGCTATGCATCAGAGAGCTGGACAATGACTACAGATGATAGAAGAAGAGTTGATGTATTTGAGCTGCATTGCTTTAGAAGAGTATTAAATATACCATGGACTGCTAGGGGAACAAACAAGTTAGTCCTGAAGAGGGTGAAGCCAGGCTGCTACTTGGAGGCAAGAATTCTGAAGCTCCATCTGAAATACTTTGGACATATTGCAAGGTGGGATTAGGCCTCGGAGAGGGACATCATGCCTTGGAGGATGGAGGGACAGTGCAAAAGAGGAAGACCCTTGATGAGATGGATTGATTCAGTCACAGGGGTAAAGAGGATACATGTTTCGGAGATAATAAGATTGACAAGTGATAGAGCAAGGTATAGGGTTGTTTGTTGTACATAGGGTCACTGTGAGTCACAGACGACTTGAAGACACATAACAACAACAACAACATCATTACTATCACATGCAAAGAAAATCTTTCTGATGAGGCTGAAACACTACATTGACAGAGAACTGCCACAAGTTCATGTGGGATTTAGAAGATGCAAAGGCACCATGGGTATCATTGCGAATGTCAGATGATCTTTGCTGAAAGCAGAATGTCTATGTTTTATTGACTATGCAAAGGCAATATTAGGAATTAATAATGTCTAAGACCAATTGTTATTGCCACCTATTTTGTTGAAATGGAGAAGCTTTGATTGCTTTGTAGTAAGGAATTATGCTGCTCCACAACGTATGCTGTTCTAACCCACCAGCAGCTCTACGGGAGAAGGATGGGCTGTCTCCTTCATGCTATTAACTACCTCTAAAAATCCACTGGAGGTTCAGTAATGGGTCAGGTCAGACTCAAAGATAAACAAGACACACATGATGTTGAAATGTAATATTTAGCATGTATTTAATAATTATGTATAGAAATTATAATTTATGTGCTATTATTTTATATGCCCCACCCAAAGAATAAAAAAGGAAAAAAAACTTGGCTGGGTACCTCATATATTCTTAAACTTTCATGTATGTATTTTTGTGTGTATATGTACTTTATAGCTTTTGACCTTCTTTGTAATAATAGGATTTAGCAAATTGTGAACATTATTCCTCACATTAAAAATCGCATGATTGTAACCGGTTGTTATTGCTATGTACCATAGAGTGAGAACTGACCCTTTGTTATCCTTACAGTGGTAAGAGGTTGTTCATCTTTCTCCCAACAAGCAGCTGGTAGATTCGAACTGCCTGGCTTTGGGTTAGCAGCAAAGCTTCTTACTAATAGGTCATCACTCAATAGTGGAATTATATAATTATGAACACAGTAGCATTTTTTTTCTTTTATTTGAGTTTCAGGAGATATCCAAACTAATCACATTGTCATAGAGTAGATTCAAATAATGCTCTTCCATCGAGTTTCCTAGATTATAAGTCTTTCTTCATCCAATATATTTTGAGTAACATTTTGCACATCATATTGGTTTTTTACTTAATACATATTTTGCTTTATTATATTAATTACAATTGACTAGTGCAATTAGTTATATTTTGCTGACTTGTTATTGTATATTGCCTTTCCATTTATCCAACCTATTTATCAACTTTTACTCTCTTCTCCCTCTCTTCTTATCCCTGATAACCACTCAAAAATTATTTTTCTGTGTGTAAAGATTTTCTTAGCCTTTTTACAATAGTAATCTTATATCAAAATTATCCTTTTGTGATTGATATATCACTCAGCATAATTTCTTCTAGATTAATCCAGGTTACACAGTGTTTCATGAATTCTTTGTTATTCTTTGCTGATGTTATGTACCATCAAGTCAAAAGCAACTCATAGATGACTTCTCAGTTTATTTTCAGTGGCTGTATTTACACTGTGTTATTTTGGATAAGTAAGCAGCACAACTCCATGAATCAGAGCTCCCTGTATCATTAATTAATGTTGCATAATATTCTATTGTGTGAATGTGCCATACTTTCATTAGCCATTTATCTTTTGCCATCTCTTGGGCTGCTGCCATCTCTTTGCTATTGTAATTAACGTTGCAATGAACATGTTGTTGTTGTTGATTGCCTTTGAGTTGAGCATGCATGATTCACAGCAAAGGATCTTAAGTTTTTTCTATAATAATCATCATTTATTAAAGTTCATAAAGTTTCTAGAGGCATGTTGTTCAGGCAGTAAATGGAAATCCAGCTTCCAAACCGATCTTAAACTGGGTGCTCCACTAAACACTGCCCACCACGGGTAACCATTATGGCATTTGACATCCACATCCATATTTGACCATCCATGTTTGGCAATAAACATAGGAGTTTATATATTAGTTTGTGTTACTGTTCTTAATTCTTAGGGTGTACACTTAGTACTGCTGACCTAGTGGCAAGAAGCTGCCCTGAATTTCTGAAGGCATACGGTTCAAATCCACCAGCTGGTCCATGGGAGAAGGATGGGCAATCTCCTCCTATGTGATTAACTGCCTCTGAAAACCAGCTGAAGGATCAGCTATGTGTCAGTTCCAACTCAGTGGTACACAACAACAACAATGACAATATACACTTAGTAATGGGATTGGAAGATTAAATGGCATTTCTATTCCTTACTTCCTAAGGAAGTGTTAAACTTTTTTATAGTGATTGCACTGTCTTAAATTCCCACTAGTTGTTTATGGAGTCCAATGGCATGTGGCTTTTTGCTGTTTCTTTGAAATATGTTATTGTTGCCTGGGTATCTGAATGAAACGAAATGGCTTAATCTTTCTTTCAAACAGTGGTTGATGGGTTTGAGTTATCCACTATTCTGTTGCTGTTAGGTGTCATTGAGTTGAATACACTCATAGCAACCCTATGAACAGCAGATCTGTATCCTATCCTGTCCTGTGCCATCCTCACTGTTGTTGTTGTTAAGTGTCATAGAGTCATTTGTGACTCTTAGTGACCCTATATACAACAACTCTGAACCCTGCTCTATCCTGTGCCAACCCCATCATCTCTGACACACCCACCCAGGTTTACCCAGTCACCGAGTCAATTCATCTTGTCCAGGGTCTTCCTCTCTTGCATTGTCCCTCCAACCTCCCACGTATGATGTCCTTTTCCAAGGACTGTTTCCTCTTTGAAACATAGCAACCCTTAATTTACTACATTCCCATGACAATAGATATTCAAAAGATGAATATGATTTTAATGTTATAAGTTCTTTAAGAATTCTTTTATTGGTTTCCATGTTTCATTGAAAGTGGTTTTCATCTTAAAAAAATAAAATGAACATGCTATCCCTGAGTACTTTTGGCTGGTTTTCTCAGCTCTAACCTCACCAATTATTACAGAAAGAATGAAATTATTTGCTTAAAATATTACAGAACTCTGGAATGGTGTTGAAAATGTTTGTCTGTAGAAAAGGTAAAATACTGTACCCATGAACATCACTCTTAGCTGTGTCTTTAGCCAGTAAGGAAGTGATATGTTTGAGGCATACCACTGAGGATATAATTTAAGAACCTAAGAAAATGCCAAGATTCTGTTAGAAACTGAAAATACACCCAAAAACCTAAAAGTTGTTTGTCTCTATGGGAGAATATTGATTTTCATTACTTTACCCAGCCGATTTAAGGCAGTTATTTTAAAAATCATCTATCAGACTGTCTTTAACGGTCAATTTTAGTCAGCAAACATTTTAACTTCTCAGTAGGGATTCAGAGAGACAAAAATTACTAGGAAAAAAGGAGTTATGAAAAATACCAGAGATAGTCAAGGCAAGGATATTTTTTAAAGTTAAAAAAAAAGGGCTTCTGGGATTAAAAAAAAATCTATTTGGGGGATATTTTGTAAGTGTGATGGATATTCATCATTTCTTTATATTCTTTTTATTTTCATTTTTCTCTTTAAAACAATGATATTAACTAAGAAAAGAGGGGACAAAAATCTACATTGCACTGAAACAGAGGGAGAGAACTGTATAAAAGGAATATATAATTGGGTATTATTGGTATGGTAAGAGTCCAGAATAAGAATTGCATAGAAAAGTGGTGACGATGGGGCGAGGGGGTGGGAGGCTCTGTATAACAATGAAAGAACTTTTTGCCAAAGAAAAATGTGATGGGGAGGGGACAGGGAGGAAAATGTTCAACAATGAACAATTGGAAACCCCAATTCTTTATAAACTTTCATTAAAATCTCAATAAAAATACTTATGGGGGTGGAGGTGGAGGTGTGCTGGGGGGATTGTGTACCAATGAAGGAGTTTTTCTTTTGCTTTTCAAGGAGAGGAGCGAACTGGGGATGGGGGTGGCGGTGGAGGGGGCAAGGAGAAAAAGTGCAGCAGTGAATGAATGGAATTCCAAAACCTCTGTAGATGTTCATTGAAATTAATAGTAAAAAAATATTTAATAAATGTCAAAATAACTTAATGAAGAAAGATGGCCTACTTTGTACAGCTCAATTTAAAGTTTTTTAAAACAACTGGAGAGTCAACTATTAGTTGATTCCATCAATGTGAATGAATTTTGTTTGTTGTTACATGTTGTTATGTGTACAGGAAACAAATACTTTTACTTGGTTATCTCATATAATACTTTGGTAACTACTGTCCAGGTTTTTATTTACCTATGTCACAACTAGCCTGAGATTATATACTCATAAAATATACTGGTTTATTGTCATTACAATGAGATTTGAAGAAAATTATAATTTTAAAATATAGCTTGAAAATAAAAATTGTGACCTAAATCAGTATTTTGTTGTTTGTCTCTTTTGCAGACAACTTGATATTTTTAGTTTACTCTGTGATGGATGTGCATTTTGTTGATTTTTTCTTTGTTTTGCTTTGTTTTTTAGTTTGTGTCTGTTCTAAGGAGTGCAAGTGGGTAAGAAACAACCTTTACAAGCTTCTCCATGTATTCTTTTCTATACTTTAGGTTGTTTGTTTATTTGTTTTTTATTCATGTGGCCAAGTCTGTAGCTTGTCAGAATAATAAGTTGTAGATGCCATGAAATATTTCCTGTATCAATAAATTGTCTCACATTGATCTGTTTTTATTGATTCCTCTCACACCAGAGCATCTAAGAATATAAATGATGGCTTTTGGAATAATAGTGAAAAATGTTGTTGGGGTTGTTGTTGTTGTTAAGTGCTATTGAGTCATAAGCAACTCATAGCGACCATATGCATGAAAGACCCGAACATTTGTATAACTTCACCGTTTCTCCAAGTTCATAGGGTTGCCAGAAGCAAGCTATTTCGGTATTTTTGAAGTGGATACCACCCTTTCTTCCAAGCTTGTTTTAATCATGGAGCTCCACCAAACACCGTCCACCATGGGTAACCATTATCACATTTGACACATCAGTGTTACAGTGTTCAGCATGACAGCAACCACGAGTTACCTCTGTACAGCAAATGGACAGACTAGTGCTATACAAACTAGAAGAATATTTGACCAAAACCAATTAAAACCAGGCCTGAGGGCCACAGATTCAAGTCACCCACCTTTGGTTTGGCAGCTGTCCACTGCGCCAACTGTGCTCTCTCTATGTGGTTGTAATTATAAATAAATAGACGTTTTATTAAACCGAGTATCTGGAGGTACTCTTAGATTTGGCTGCTCATGTACCTTTATTTTTCAGTTAAAACAGAAATACCATCTGGAGCAACAGTAAACTTGGATTTGATGCAGTAAGTTGTACCAAGTTTATTAGTACAATGAAAGGCAGGGTGAGACTAAACTTCAGATAATCAGAAAGCAGTAAAGGAGGACTCACTGTGACTATTAATTCCAGCAAGATTGGACGATAGAAAACAACCTAGAAGAGGAAAATATAGAGAATATATGTCAGACCAAACTTAGCTTTTAAAGGAGAAAGAATACTCTTAAAGCAAAATATATATACAGGGATAGGCATTACACTTTATCTTATTTCTGATAGAATTAACATGGACACTTTCATTTGTCTTCCTCAATTTGATTCATTGCCACTGAGCTGGAACTGCCTCAACACTGGCACTCCAATTGGTTCCTCAGTCTTTCAGTAGAAGACGTGGAAATTTTAAAGAATGTAAGAGAAGAGTATGTTTCCAAATTCTCTATGCTAGTGTTACTTAAGTAAAATGTTACTGTTTCTATCTAATTCACGAAGCAACATTTCCAATTCCTTAGCTAACTTTCTAAAATTACATTTTAGTAAAACTATTTTTATACTTAATCTTTATACTTAATTTGAATATTTTATGGTTTTTACATAAGAAAAGTATTTCATATTTTTATACACACTCTGATTACTTATCCCCAACACACACAAACATACACACTCCAACACACATATGCATACCCTCTCCAATTTTCTCTGGTTGTCTCCATGAGTCTCTGCTCAGAAATCAAAACACTTGCTGGGAAGAAATGGCTTTTAAAGGCAAGTTAATAGATGATTTAAAAATAACTGTGGTAAATCTGCTGGGTAAAGTAATGATAATCAATATTATTCCATCGTAGACGAACATCTTTTTGGCTTTTAGGATAATTGATGTTTCTAGCATAATCTCATATTTTTCTCAAGGATTGCAGCTTGTACCAAGTGTGTATGGATTTTCTGGCAAAGTTCAGTTTTCTCAATCTTGCATCCAACTCATTTTCCATTGAGCTCTAGTTTTTGGGACTGGAGCCAGTAACCTATTGTCGGCTCTGCAGAACTGGGCATTTGCCAGCTCCCTCAACTTCCTAACCCACAGACTGCCATATGACCTACTGATTTTCTTGAAGTTAATCTCTCTAGAGGGAACTCTAATTGTGTAGCCAGTATAGAGTCTTATATTAATATAGAAACTACACCTTTCTGGTAATTCAAATCTATCAGGAGCTCTGCAGGAAAATTATGGGAAATCTTATCTTCCATTACATATAGTCTCTGAAAAATCACTGGTGGACTAGCTCTGATTAGGTTCAAAAATCACTCTGTGTGTGTATATGTGTGTGAGGCTGTGCATGTTGACACAGAAATATACCTCACTGGTCTTGAAATCTCTGTGTATGACACTAGTGGGCTTGGTTTAGCATCCAGTATCAGAGTAAATTACAAACCACCAAGAGTGGCATCCACTTCTTAAACAGCATGCCTCTAGAAACCCTATGAACTTTGAAAAATGTCAATAGTTGTAGAGGGGCTTCAGGCCTTTTGTTCATAGGGTCTCTATGAGTCTTGGTCGACTTTAAGGCAGGCAACAACAACAACAACACACAGTATATTGTTATTGTTGTTGCTCTTTTGTACCTTCAAGTGTGTTGTTGTTGTTATGTGTCATCAAGTTGCCTGCAACTCATAGCGACCCTGTGTACAACAGCCCTAAAACCTACACTATCACTTGTCAATCTATTTTTATCCATCACACCCATGCCCCAGTGATGGAATCAATCCATCTCATCGAGCTCCCCTGTGCTCTCCCTCCACCCTCCCAAGCATAATGTCCCTCTCCAAGGACAGATCCTGCCTTGCAGCATGTCCAAAGTATGTCAGACAGAGTTTCAGAATCCTTGCCTCCAAGGAGCAGCAGCCTGGCTTCACCCTCTCCAGGACAACCCTATTTGTTCTCCTAGCAGTCCATGGTAAATAGTCAATACTCCTCCAGCACCAAAACTCAAAGGCATCAACTATCCTTCTGTCATCCTTAGTCATTGTCCAGCTCTCTGATGCATAGCAAGTAATTGCAAAGACCATGGATTGTATCAGGTCTTCAAATGTACTACGACTCATAAGAACCTTCTATACAATAACTCTGAATCCTGCTCTATCTGAAGCCAATCTCACTATCTCTGACACACCCATCCTCACTACCCCAGTTATTGTACCAGTCCATCTCATCCAGGATTTTCCTCTCCTGTGCTGTCCCTTGACTTTTCCAAACATTGATATCCTTCTCCAAAGACTGGTCCTTCCTGGCTACATGCACAAGACAGAACCTCAAAATTTTTGCCTCCAAAAAGGAGCATGGTTTTTCACTTTCTCCGGTACAGACCTGTTAGTTGTCCTGGCGGTCCATGGTATGTTCAATACTCTTCTTCAGCACCATAACTCAAAGGCACCAATTCTTTTTTTAATTCTTGGTCATTTTATAGATCTCTGATACATAGCAAGCTTAGGAAGACCATGGCCTGGATCAGGTATACCTTACAGTAGATTTTCCTAATGCAATTTGTATTTTTATTTCCTAAATGCTGGTGCTGAGAGGGTTGATTTTGGAGCCAAACAAACTTAAATTGTTAATAATCTTAATCTCTTCTCTATATATCAGGATGGTTCCAATTGACACAGTGGTAAGAATCTTACTTTTTTTGATGTTAGGCTTCAATTCATATTTAAAACTTGACCTTCTGCAGTAAATTCTTCAGGCCTCTTTAGTTTCAGGAAGTGAAGTGTGTCATCTGTGTAATGTAGGTTGTTGATGAGTCTTCCTCCAATCCTGATGACATGTTGTTCTTCATAAATTCCAGCCTCTCAAATGATCTGTCATATGCACAGATTGAAAAGGTATGGAGACAGGATAGATCCTTGACCCACTCCTTTTCTGATTTTGAAACACGCATGTTTGCTTGTTCTGTGCTAACAACTGCCTCCTTATCTGAGTATAGATTTCTCATGCATACAATCAATCAGGTGCCTGTTGTGATCCAGACAGCCAAAGCTTTGCACAGGCAATGAAACACAGACAGCTTTTCCTCTGCTACTCTCTGCCAAAATCCATCCAACACTGCCAATGATGTGTCAACTGCCACGGCCTCTTTTGTTTTTGTTGCATTTTTCTCCCTGCCCACCCCTCTACCCAAGTTCACTCTTCTCTTTGAAAAGTCAAAAAAAATCTTTCACTGTTTTACAGTCCCTCCCACCAGTCCACTCCACTATGTCACCTTCATTAATATGACAATAATATCTAATCATATATCCCTTTTTAACATATTTAACTTTTTAACTCCCCCATCTGTTTCAATGCAGTATACATTATTTGTTCCCTCTTTTCTTCGTTTTCTCCCACCCCAATGTCAGTCCTGCTTTACAATAGTGGCATTATGTAGTATTTGTCCTTTTGTTACTGAGACATTTCACTCAGCATAATGTCCTCCAAAGTCACGCATTTTGTAAAATAATTAATGGGTTCCTTAGTTTTTCAATGCAGCCTAGCATTCCATTGAGTGAATATACCTATGCTTCTCTAGCCTCTTTTAAACTGGCCTAATATTTCTGGTATTTCTCCGTCAAGATATTGTTCCAGTCACTTTTGAGTAAACTTCAGCAAGATCTCAGTTGCTTGTGATATTAGTGCTGCTGTTCAATAATTTTCAAGCTCTATTGGATCATCCTTTTTTGGAATAGAAAAAGAAATACAGATCTCTTCCAGTCTATTGGCCAGGCAGTTGTCCTCTAGATTCCTTGGTAAAGCCTGGTGGGCACTTTGAGGACTGCATCTGTTTGCTAAAATTTACTGTGTTCAGGTTACTAAAGGAATGAGTACCTAGACAATGACATTATACATGGTAAAATGGAAGATTCAGGGGGGGGGAGAGAACAAACCTAGAAGAAAAAATAAAGCCTTCAATGATGAGCTCAGTAATAACAAAGGTTGTGAGAATAGCACACAACTAGCTGACTCAGTAGGACTTCCTTCTGTGAGAATCCACAGCATTAACAAAATGATAGCAAAGTCTATCCCCTACTTAAAATTACCAAATTTATGACTAGCTGAAATTATGATAGCATATATTTCCCACTATTTTTTTGTTTCTATTCTGTTTTTTACATCTGATAGTTTATAAAGTAAGCTATATAATCTATTGATGAGCTTCAAACAGGCAACTCTCAGACAAGACCCAATTGGCTTTTAATCTTAATGGCCTACCCACCATGTCTTGATTGGTTTAAACAAGAGGCTTCTAGTTCACAACTTATTGCTAATTAAATCCAAATGACCAATCAGCTTATACCTTATTGTTAATTATAAAAATGACCAATTTAGGTCTGATTGTTAATTAAATCAAATAAAATCAATACAAAGTAACTTATTTTCCAGAATCTGAATGCTTCAGACAGGAGCTCCAAAAGGAAAACTCTTAGGACCCAACCAACTTTTTATCACAAAGGTCTGTCCTCTGGTTCCTGATTGGTTAGAGACCTGCACTTAGGGACCTCTCTAAATTTTTGAGGGGTAGTGATGTCAGTTTGAGGGCTAAGGTGCATCTGATTTAGGTCATGATCTTTATGATCCCTTGCTATGCATCTGAGAACTGGACAATGAATAGAGATGACAGAAGAATTGATGCCTTTGAGCTGTGATGGTGGAGAAGAGCATTGAACACACCACGGACAGCCAAAAGAACAAACAAATATATCTTGGAAAAGGTGTAGCCTGAGTGCTCTTTTAAGACAAAGATGATGACACTTCATCTCACATACTCTGAACATGTTGCTAGGAGAGTCTGTTCCTTGGAAAAGGACATTATGCTGCAAAAGAGAAGAGCTTTAGACAGGTGGATTGATAGTGATTGTCACAAAGGACTTTAGTGTGTCAGGAAGTGTGAAGATGGTGCAGGATAGGACCGGATTAAAATCTGTTGTTCATAGGGTGGCTATGGGTCTTATTCAATTGATGGCACCTAATAACACTAGTTGTTGTAGTTGTTGTTGTTATGTGCGACTCATAGCGACCCTATGTACAACAGCCCCGAAATCTGCTCTGTCCTGTGTCAATCTCACTGCCTCTGACACACCCATACCTATTACCCCAGTCACTGAATCAATCCACCTCATAGAGGGTTTTCCCCTCTTGCGCTGTCCCTCCCCCCCAAGCATGATGTCCCTCTGCAAGGACATGTCCCTATTTACAACATGTCCAAAGTATGTCAGATGAAGCCCCAGAATCCTTGCCTCCAAGGAGCCACCTGCTTTAACCCTCTCCAGGATAAATCTGTTTGTTTTCTTGGCAGTCCATGGTACATTCAATACTCTCCTCCAGCACCACAGCTCAAAGGCGTCAATTCTCCTTCTATCCTCCCTAGTCATTGTCCAACTCTCTGATGCATAACAAGTGATTGCAAAGACCATGGTGTGTATCAGACACACCTTATAGCATTTAATAGATTTTGGTAGTCAATTTTCTGATGTTATCACATATGTAAGTTTATATGTATTAATTTTAAACCCCGAAGACAGATAAAGATGCAATTTATAAGGATATTGCTTACTAATGGTAAAAAGGGGAGGAAAAAGATAAATATAATTTACTTAAGAATGAATTTACAACTCAGTGGCCAGAACAGAATCTTATGGAAACTAGAGGACTGACTATAAATAACACATGTTATGTTTCTTGACCTGACTCATGCATGACTTGAGTGAATTTTAAAAAGAATCTTTGGGATGGTTGCCAGCCAATCCCCTTATCTATTTCCATTGACAAAAACTGAAATATGTACATACATTTTTTACCATTGAGATGATTTTCCATGTTGTTGTTATATGCCATCGAGTTGGAACTAACTCAGGGCCCTTCGGCAGCTTTTCATAGAAAGGAAATTACACGGAAAGAGATTGCTCATCTTTCTCCCTCTGAACAGCTGGTGGATTAGACTGCACGTTTTTGTGTTGGCAGTGTAACTCCACGGCAGTGAGCAACCAGAGCTAGTTTTTAAAAATGCAGTGAATGCTATTGCAAATGTATGTTCCCAGTAAAGTAAGCTTTCTTTCACTCTGTTGAAAAAAGATTTTGAGGAGCACAGAGATTTAATCTTTATAAAGTCCCATTCAAGAATTTTAGCCTCTACAAATTGTGCATTTCTGGATGTATTTGGCAGTCTATTTATACTTTCTAAGCTTGGTCCCAAATTATAACTTATGAACTTTATGGTTTAGGTCTTTACTCCCACGTCTCTGATCCACCTTGAGTTGATTTTTGCATATGGTTTGAGATGTAGATCCTATTTCGGCTTTCTCTAAGTAGCAGTCCAGTTTTGCCAGGACCATTTGTTGAAGAGGTTGTTATTTCCCCATTTGATAGGTTTTATTTCCTCGTTGAGTAACAGTTGACCTTAGATAGATGGGTTAATTTCTGAGGTGGGTTTTTCTTTATTATTATTATTATTATTATTATTATTATTATTATTATTATTATTATGTTCATTGGTCTATGTATCTGCCATTGTACCAAAACCGTGATATTTTGGTTACTACTGATTTGTAGTAGGGTTTGAGGTCAGGAAGTAGTATGCCTCCAACTTAATTTTTCTTTTTCAGAAGCGCTTTGCTTATTTAGAGTCTTTTCTTCTCCAAATAAACTTGGCAACTTCTCTTTCGATGTCCTTGAAAAATAAATATAGTATCTATATTGAGATTGCATTGAACATGTTCATTGCTTTTGGAAGGACTGTTATTTTCACAATATTAATTATTTCTATCCTTGAACAGGGCACATTTTTCTAATTCCTTAGGTCTTTTATTGTGTCTTGTAGAAATATTCTTTTCTTTTCTTTGCATATGTCTTTTGTGTCTCTAGTTAGGTTCACTCCCAAGCATCTCAATTTGTGGTTGGCTATTGTAAATGTTATTGTTTTCTTATGTTTCTTCTCTGTGTTTTCTTTGTTACTGTAAAGGAATCCTACGGATTTTAAAATATTAACCTTGTATCCTGTCATTCTACTAATCTGATCTACTAGTTCTAAGAGGTTTTTTGTTGAGTGATTGGAGTTTTCTGCATATATTATCCTATCATTTGCATATAATGGCAATTTAACCATCTCTTTATTGATGTGGTTGTCTTTTATTTCCTTCTCTTTTTGTATTGCTCTAGCAAGTACTTTCAATACAATATTAAATAGAAGAGGTAATAGTGGACATTTCAGACAAGGGTCTCATAGCAAAAGTTTACAGAATACTTCTGGACATCCAGAAGAAAAATTGACAGCCAAATTACAAATTGGGCAAAAGACAGAGGGAGACCTGCAGGTGGCCAACAGACACATGAAGAAAGGTTCATTATCACTGACAATAAGAAAGATGCAAATCAAAACCATCTCACCACAGTAACAGTGGTTAAGTTTAGTATGGATGCAAGCAATACATGTTGGAGTGATAGGAACTCTCACACAGTGTTGGTGAGACTGTCAAATGATGCAACTACTCTGAAAGACAATTTGATGTGTCCTCAAAAAAGTAGAATATAGAAATTCTGTATGACCCAGATAATTCCTTGTCTATAAATATACCCCAAGAAAATTAGAGATGAGGCACAAAAGGAGATTTGTACAGCAATGTTCATAGCAGCATTTACCACCACATGCATGTGAAAAAGTCCAGATGTCCAAACACAACTGAATCGATTGAGAAACTCTAGTGCATTCACACAATGGAATACTATGCAACACTCAGGAGCAGTGATTTCAGAACATACAACATACCTTCGGAGAGGCTAAAGAACATAATGCTGAATGAACTAACACAATTTCCTAAGGACAAATACTTCATAAGACCACTATTGTCAAAATAGAAGAATAACTAATAAAACATGCATGAGAACTCAAGGGAGGGAGGACTTAATGGGTAGGGGTGAAACCACAGGGTTGCAGATTGTTGGATAGAGGAAAGGGGGAAACAAAGGAGAAAGTCCCAGGCAAAAAGGCAGGATAATGAGGGGCAAGGTTCAATGGTGATTAATTTTATAAAACATAATACACGAGATAAATGTGGCATCAGGTTTGTAGGATGACTCATCAACAATTTGTGTTATGCAGATGACACAACCCAGAGTGCTGAAACTGAGGAAGACCTAAAGGGTTTGCTGCAGAAGGTCAAGGACTAAGGATTAAGATTGTTAACAGCTTTAGTTTGTTTGGCTCCATAATCAACACTCTTGGTACAAGCAGTCAGGAAATGAAAAGATGAATTGCATTGCTAAAGTTTGCTGTCAGAGACTTTTCCAAAAGACTGAAGAGAAATGTCAGTTTGGAGACTAAGGTGTGCCTGATTCAGACCATATTCCTTGCAAATACTTGCTATGTGTCAGAAAGCTCGGCAATGACTAGGAATGATAGAAGAGGAATTGATGTCTTTGAGCTGTGATGCTGGAGAACAGTGTAAAATATACCATGTACTGCCAGGAGAACAAGTAGTTCATCCTAATGATGGTGAGACAAGGCTGCTCCTTGGAAGCAAGGATTCTGAAGTTTTGTCTGACCTACTTTGGGCATGTTGCAAGGTGGGAGCAGTCCTTAGAGAGAGACATGATTTGGATAGGGGAGGGACAGCGCAAGATAGGAAGACCCTTGATGAGATGGATTGATTCAATGACTGGGGTAATGAGGATAGGTGTGTCAGAGACAGTAAGTTTGGCACAGTGTAGAGCAGGCTTTGGGACTGTTGTACATTGGTTCTCTATGAGTCGCAGGCTACTTGATGGCTCATAACATTGGATGAGAATGATTGTATGGAACACAATGTGAATAGAGAATATTGTGAAACACAACATATTTAAATTTTGTAAGCAAGCCAATAACAAAAATAATGAAATAAAAGCAGAAAAAAAGTATAATGGAAATACTACTGGTGAAAGCAACTCATTTTCTTTACAATGAGCCTGATGCTTTTAATTTAAATCTTTATTTCTTTTTTAAATTCTTAAGGTTATTTTTTCCTTTTTAATAATATTTGTATCATTCACACACGTTATATTCCATGCTGTCCCTCATTTACATTCTATTTTATCCATTTACTTTGTGGTTTTTTTCTCCCTTGTACTCATCCCAAACTACTTTCATGAAATCATTTGTAAGCCAGTATTTCAAGCCTTCTGCCCTAATATCTCACTTTTAGATAGGCACATGTTGATCTTCCCATCTTTATCAAACCAGTATTCTGAGAAAACAAGCACATTCCTTTTTCCAAAGGATCCTCTGTTCAATGTGGAAATGTTGAGTATCTGCATTCATAAGCAATGTTCTGTCCTGAGAAAGTCATCACTTTGCTGCAAACAAGCCTAGATCACAGCATGAATCATCTGCTCTTCAACTGGTTAACTCATTCCCAGCCATCTGTGGCGAAGTTTAAATGGGCATCAGCTCTAAGCTCAGAAGTCCACACTTCTTGCTTTCTAGACTTGTTAGTCTCCTCAATCAGCCCTTGCACCTACATTGGTCCACATTGAGTCAATAGGCCAGGAATCCTCATGACTCCCTGCTTCTCAAGTCAATATCCCTTCTCTGTTTTTCCATGTATCTTTGCCCTTTATGTAGGCATCCCAGATGGAATGTGTCTACACTCAGCCTGTTTCTCTGTTATTTAATTCCTCCTACTTCTGCTTCTGGGGATCCAAGCAATCTATATGAGTAAATATACTCCATCTTCAAGTTTGTGCCTCTGATAGGTGACAGTTTGCTCTAGCTATAAAAAGATAATCTCATGTATTCCTTTTTTCTTTTATCTTCCTTTCTTTCCTGTTTGCCGTTCTTTCAAAGGTGAGTTTTTTAATACATTGCCTGAGTTTGAGTTTTGATGTGCATTGACTTCTCAGCCTTTTAATAAAGCGCTCAATTATGACACAATAGCAATTACACTTTCATATGTATTTAAATTAAATGTTAGATTTACAACATGCACACTAAAAATAGATAATTCAAAGCAGAAAATGTGAATTAAATAAATAACTCAGCTTTTTAGACAAATCACTTATTTTCTGCAAAACCGGTAGCCTTTGATAAGACCAGTTATATTTCTTAATAATCCCGACATAAGGCACTTTATGGACATGGTAACTGCCATTCCTTTTGAGATTGAACATTCTAAAAGCTATACTTAACTGCAAAAAATCCTCTGTCAGAATGAAAAATGCCAGATTTACTATTTTCTCTGTTCTCCACTATATCTAAATATTTAATCTCTTTATATTCAAGTGAGATAGTGTCACATTTTTTTCTTTAATACCTATCAGTTGTGTTCTCCTGGAAAAAAGAATTATAATAGGTTTACAATAGGGAAATGAATATGATCATAAATTTCTTAATTAATAGAATATATATTTAGTTTTATAAGGACTCAATTGAACTAATAGATGGGAAAAAGTACGCATTATTTCTGAGTAACTGTAACATATGGCAATTACTTTCCTGCTTTGTAAGTTAAAAAGAGTTGCAAGTTATTTACAAGGTCTTAATTTTTAAATTGAAAAAGTTCATGTGAATATGGAAAACAAAAAATGAGATTGATACATGTATGTTATAAACTAGTAAGGATGCATATGAATATGCATTTCTGGTGTAGTAATATAGATTTATATTGGATGAATATGTATTCTGGTTGTGTTTCTATTGTATGGCAAATCACAACAGTGGAGATATTCTACGGTCACTCTTAGTTCTTTGCTATATGGGCCTCACAGAATTGGCTACTTGCTTTGTCAGAACTAATAATTTTGTTAATTCTCATTGCTTTCAAGTTGAAACCAACTGATAGCTAAATAACTCTGCAGTAGGTTCCTGAGTCTATCAGTCTCACAGAAGGGGAATATGCATTGTTATATCAGAGCTGATGGTAGATTTAAACCACCAGAGAGCCTCAGCCTTGGGGCTAGCAGCATGGCCCCCTGCAGACTACACCACCGGATCTCCCTACAAGCCATAAAAGAAATAGTAATTGAAGAACAACTGCTAGCAAGACGGATGTTACAAATTTTTTGGAATCAAATAAAACAACTGACCTTACATCATCTTTGTCATGTTACACTATGGACAAACTCCTTAGTAAACTAGCGTGGGAAAGCAATTACAAAATGACATAAATAACAGAAGGTAGACATCTTTGGAGACCATCTTACAGATTGATAACTAAAACCAAACCAGACCCTTTGGTGTGGAATCAATCTGGATACTTGAAGACTCTATGGCACAGAGTAGAACGGTCACACAAGGTTTTGAGGGCTGTAATCTGTGAGATAGAGAGAGACTCTCATATTGTTTTCCAGTGGGGTAGAATGGCTGATGGATTTGAACTACTGAGTTTTTATCATCAGCAGATATGTTAGCCACTACATAACTAATGGTGTTTTCTGCTGCCTGTTCTGCTCACTATAGAATATAAATGGTAAGAAATGTAAAAGGATACTCCTGGAGTGGAAACAAACAGAAAAAACCCAAAAACACCTCAATTATACTATTTATAGTAAAATATGTGTGTGCATATGTGTACTTGGTAAAATAGGAATGTTTACTTAATTTAATATCGGATGCTTTACCTGAAACCATATTATAAAATAATGTTTGTTCATTTGTCCTACAGTTCATTTGTTGTTATTGTACCATAGAGTCAGTACCGATCCATCGCTGACCCTCTGGTGAGTTTTCAGAGGCAGTTAATCGTATGGGAGGAGATTACACAGCCTCCTGCCATGAAGCAGCTGATGGGGCCTCAAGCCATGTGCCTTTGGGATTACAGCACAGCTTCTGGACAGTAAGCCACCAGAGCTCCCTATATCTATAGTTCTTTAATATGACTATCCCATTGCCCCAGTTATCATGTCAATTCATCCCATCTGGGATCTTCCTCTCCTGTGCAATGAGATTAGGTGTGTTGGAGTCAGTGAGACTGGCTAAGGATATGACAGGGTTCACATCTATTGTACATAGGGTAGCTATGAGTTGTAGGTAAATCGATGGCACATAAGAACAACAATGAAAATATTATAATGTAAAAATATACCATGTTTATGATTTGTGTTAAAATCCAAGGAAATAGTGTTTTTTTTTATTAGTTTGCTTACAAAGTTCACATACATTTTGTGTCACACTATTTTTCACGTTATGTTTCATACAATCATTCTCTTGTGCTCTGTTTTATAAATCAATCACCACTGGACCTTGCCCATCATCACCCTGTCTTTTTGCCTGGATCCTTCCCACATGCTTTCATCTGCTCCTTCCAACCACCAAACTGTGCAATCCTGTGCTTTCACCCCTACCTATTCTGATCTCTCTGCTCTCCCCAACCTTGAATTCCCATACATGTTTTACTTGTTATCCTTCTATTTTCACAATAATGGTCTTATACAGTATTTGTCCTTATGAGACTGCATTAGTTCACTCAGCATAACTCTCTCCAGCCACTCTCAAGCTACGTAGTATTTTTAAAAATCATTGTTGCTGAGTGCTACATGGTATTCTATTGTGCGAATGTACCACAGTGTCTCAATCCATTCAGTTGTGGTTGGACATTTGGGCTATTTTCACATTCTTGTGGTGGCGAATAACACTGCTATAAATATTGGCATACAAATTTCCATTTGTGCCTGAGTTCTAATTTCCTTGGGATATATACATAGTAGTGGAATAGTAAGGTCATATGGAGTTTCCATATTCAATATATATATTTTTTTACTGTCTTCCAGAGTGGTTGTACCATTTTATAACCCACCAACAATATATGAGAGTTTCCACCTCTACACATCTTCTCCAACATTTATTGTTTCCTTCTGTACTAAACTTTGCCACTGCTACTGAGTGAAATTGTATCTCACTATGGTTTTTATTTGGATATCCTTAATGTCAGTGGTCTTGAGCATTTTTTTTCCATGTGTCTGTTTGCCACCTGAATGTCTTCCTCTGTGAAAAGTCTTTCCATACCTTTTTCCTATTTCTTAATTGGGTTATCAAACATTTTATTCTGGAGGCCCAGGACTATTCTATAAATCTTCATTATGAGATCTGACTTGAAATGGTATCGCCAAATATTTGTTCCAGGTCAGTAGGCATTCTTTTCATCCTGTGGGAAAAAGATTTTTATGAGCACAGAGATTTAACCTTTTTTTAAAGTGTCATTAGATAAATTAAAAAAAAAGGAATGGAATATTTGCCCGTTCAAAAATACAAGCCTCAATTGGAGAATTAAAACAGACATTAGGGGGTGGTGGGGGGAAGAAGAATGAACTGGGGAGGAGGGTAGAGAAAACAGTGCAACAATGAATGAATGAGAACCCAAAATCTCTGTAAATGTTCATTAAAACTATAAAATTTAATAATAATTTTTAAAAAGTTAGTTTTGACGTAAAGGATCTTCATGTATAACAAAAAAAAATACAAGCCTCATTACTGCTGAATATAAAACCTAATAAATAATATCTATAAAATGACACCAGACAGAATTCTGGAACATTATTGGCATAATTATCTACAGGGCTACCACCTAATAAGTCAAGAATAATATTTAAGCTTGTGCATGGAGAATCTGATCATCCCTGATATTTGACAGTCACCATGAAGTTCAACACTTCCGTGATCTCAGGACACAGCAGGAACTGAAAACAGCACTTCAATGACCCTTCGCACTTGTGCAAGAAGATCATGCCCTCTCCATGTCTAAGGAGCTGTGGCAGAAGTACAACATACACTCTATGCCCATTCACAAGGATGATAAGATCCAGGTGGAGTGAGGACACTGCCAAGGTCAGCAAATTGGTAAGGTAGTCCATGTGTACAAAAAATATATATGTCTTCTACATCGAAAGAGTGCAATGTGAGAAGGCTAATGGTATAACTGTGTATATGGGAATTCACCCAAGCAAGGTGATTATTACAAAGCTGAAATTGGATAAGGCGCAGGGGGAAAAAAAACCCTATTCTTTAATGTAAAGCCAAATCTCAGCAAGCTGGAAAAAAGAAAGGCATATACAAGGAAAAACTTATTGAGAAAATGCAGGAATGAATGCAACTTGTTGAGCAACCACAGTTTAACCAGATTTCTAGCCAAGTGTGTGTTCTTGTGAACTTTCCAAAATGTCCCCCTGGTTCAGAAAAATAGGCAACACTAAAAAAAGAAACGTGCTTTAAAAATGTTAATGATTAAAAAATAGACCAATTAAATTACTAAATATTTTCAGTGGAAACTAAGTAAATTTTATGTAGCTTTCAGGCAACTCGATTTTATTTTGTTTCTAAGATTTGTATTTTCTTCAGATGATTTACATGTTTACAAGTATGGTTAATTGATAATCATGAGAATGGTTCTTGTCCACAAAATTGTGATTTTTTTTGTTCCTTTGCTAAAATGGTAAATAAACCATTTATTTTCATCTCTAATGTTTAAGAACCAGTTTGAAACAATTAAGTACTTTAGTAATAGCTTTGTTAATAGCTTAAATCAACCTTACTGAAGATTTCAAGAGGTAGTATACAAGCAAAAAGTAGCTAAAAACTTCTTTGCAAAGGAAGAAATTGAAGAAAAAGAGGAATAAAATATTTCAGAAGACATATTTCAAAATACATCACTGTCAGTGACACTGTAATACCTACATGCCTGCCAGGAGGATTAGACATTCCAACTGCTATTCAAATTTACACTTCACTAGAGACAAAAATACAGAAATTTAACATTTTCCCTAACATTTACAGTTTAAAATTGAACAAATATCAAATAAAGATGCACTAATATTCACTGACGATTAAGATACAAAACTTATGAGTATAAAATAAAAGTGAATATTTGGAAAATATATCTAGGTAATAAGTGTTGGTGTGGGTAGGTTTTATCAAGTTGAGTACTACTCAGAAACCCTATGAACAAAAAATCTAAATCCTGCTCTATTCTGTGCAATACGCACACTTCCTGACACATAAAAGCCTATTGCAGCAGTTACTGGGTCAATCCACCTGATTTAGGGTCTTTCTGTCCTTTGCCAACCCTCTACCCTTCCTAGCGTCATGTCCTTCTCCAAGTAATAGCTCCTAGCAATATGCCCAAAATAGGTGAGGTGAAGACTCATCATTCTTGCCTATGAAGAACAGTCTGGCTGCACCCTTTCCAAGACATATCTGCTTGCTATTGTGGACATCTATTGGATGTTTAGTGCTCTTCTCAAACACCCGAGCTCAAAGATATAAATTCTTTCCCTGTGATCATTAATTGTCCAGCTCTCAGCTGCATAGCAAGTAATGAGAAAGACTGTGGCCTGAATCAGACACATTTTAGTACTCTCACTGACATCATTACTCCTTAATAATTTGGAGACGTCCCTAAATGCAGATTTTCCCAATGTGTCTCCTTATTTCTTGACTGCTGGTACCAAGGGTGTTAATTGTAAATCCAAGCAATGAAGCTATTGACAATTTCAATCTCCTCTCCATCCATTATGGCACTACCTATTGGTTCAATGGTAAGAATGTTTTCCTGACATTGAGATGCAATTCATACTGAAGGATGCATTCATTGATTTTTTGCAATAAGTGTTTCAAATCCTCTTCACTTTCAGCAAGCAAGGTTGTGTAATCTGCATAACTCATATTATTGATGAGTCTCCCAACAATTCTTACATCACACTCCTCATAGGATATATCCTTTTGAATAACTTGCCCAGCATATACATTGAATAGGTATGGAGAGAGAATATTACCCTGGCACATTCCCTTCCCAATTCCAAACTATGCAGTGCTCTCTGCTCTGTTCACACAACAACCTCCTGATCCAGGTATAAGTTCCGCATAAGCACAATCAAGTGCTTGTGATTTACAGTTATTTATGCATTACAAATACCTTTTAAAAAGACATAAATGACAACTTTATATGAGGATCTTATACAGCGGGCTTCATATATCAGCAGTCAAAACTAGGCTAGGGTAGACTATGGGTCAGATCATCAATTATTCATGTACAAGTTCAAATTTTTAAAGTGCAAGAAATTGTTTTCATTTATTCATTAATAATAATAGTTAGTACAAAGAAACAATGTGTTCAAAGTAGAATCCAGAACAAAAACATATGTAGGCTATTTTTGTTGTGTGGTTGCCAATGAGTCAGTTCTGACTGGTTGTAAAAATTGAAAAATCCACATATGGCAGGGCATATCTAACCTTTACCAACTTCACAAAAGGGAACTGTCCCCTGTTACAGTATCAACAACAAAAACCAGTTCTCACGTGATCAGATACATCTCTCATGCTCCCATACATCTTTCTGCTCATCTCAACACCAATCTTACTGTCTTACTGTGTCCAAACTTTGATGACCACAGATGGCACAGAACTGTACTGAGCAAGTCAAAGGGTTATAATCGAGGTTAGCAACAAAATGCAGTAAGAATAACTTTCAAAATATGCTCATAGGTGTCTCAGCCTTCAGTCTCACAGCTTTGTTGTTGCTAGACACCATCAAGGTGTTAAACCATCAAGTCGAGTACAATTCATAGCCACCCTATGAAAATCAGGTTTGAACCCTGTTCTATCCTGTGCTGTCTTTACACTTCCTGACACACAAGAGCCCCAGCATTATGCGGCAGTCACCATGCCAAACCATAATGTTTCCTAGAATCATGTGCTTATCCAAGGAATAGGACCTCCTAAAAACATGGACAAAACATAAGAGATGGAGCCTTATTATTCTTGCCTCCAGAGAGCATTCTGGCTGTACTCTCTCCAAGACATATCTATTCTTTTGGCTGTCTAAGGTATGTTCTTCCTGACACAACCCTGCTTGCTGAAATGA
>NW_006399762.1:11372432-11377708 GCF_000299155.1 Elephantulus edwardii
CTTTGTATCCTAAAATGTGATAGATTAAATCTGGAGTATGCACAGTGTATACTTGAGAGGAAAGTATACTTTCTTTTACTTGGGTATAGTAGCTTGAATAAGCAACAAGTTTGAGTTGTCCAATTTTAAGATCACTTCATTTTGTTAAGTTTATTTAGAGTTGACCTATCCTTTGGTAAAAAAATCTTCTTGATCTATTGTAACTTTAATTACTATGTAGTGTACTTCCTAATCTTTGATGGGAGTTCTCATCCTGAAGTCTATTTTATCACGTTGACACTTCTGCTTTTTGTGCATGTTATTTGCCTGGTATGTTTTTTTTCCTAGTCTTTGATTTTTTTTGTCTTTTCTTTTTTTCCTCTTTTCTTAGGTGTATCTCTTATAGGCAACATGTTGATAGGGTTTGGGTTTTTATCCATTCTGCAACTCATTTTCTTCTAATTAGTGCATTTATATCATTCACATTAAGTATGATTATTGACCAGGTTTTATCACTACCCTCTTGCTTTGCCTCTATTTCTGTAGTCTCTCATTACTATGGTCAGTCCATTTTCTTTTGGAGTCTCTGTGTAAAAATCTCTATTAGAATTTCCCATAGAGTTACTTGTGTTTTCACAAATCCCTTAAGCTCCTGCTTTTCTGCAAGTGATTTAATTTCTCCTTCATATTTGATGGACAGCTTTGCTGGGACAGCATCCTTGGCGGGTAATTATTTTTTTCAGTCATATATATATACCATCCCATTGTCTTTTTTTAAAATATGACTTCTACTGAGAAATCAGAACTTAATCTATTTTGTTATCCTTTTTAGGTGCGTTTTTTGTTTTTCTCACACTAATTTTAGCATTCAATCCTTTTTTTTTTAAATTTTGGAGAATGTGACTATATGTTCTGATGTTTTTCTTTTGGGTTCTAGTCTGTGTGAGGTTTTCTGAGCTCTTGAAAGTAGATTTCCTCGTTCTTCTTGACACCTGGGAAGTTTTCTTCTAGTATCTTTTCCACAATTTTCTCAATGTTTTCCCTGATTCCGTGGACATCGGAGACCAAGTTATTGCCAGGGATGGGGCTGGGGGCTGAAGAGACCTGAGAAGCGTTCCAGGGGTATTAGAATGTTGAATCTGCTCAGCTCACCTCTCCTTATCCTTTTTACACAAATATTTCTTTGTCTATGAGTATGTATGTCATAAGCACTATCACATGTTTTGAGATTCCTATGCCTCTTAAAGGTAGTAAATATTTAAAGAAATTAGACTATATAAAAATATGTCATGGTTGGACGAAGACTCATTAACAATTTTCATTATGCAAATGAATTTTCATTATGCAAATGACAGAACTTTACTTGCAGAAAGTGAAGAATATTTGGAGTACTTACTTCAGAAGACCAAAGATTGCAGCCTTCAGTATAGGGTTACCTCTCCATCAGGAAATCAAATCTCCACTATTGAAACAGGTAACATCGTAATAGATAGAGAAAAGATTGAAGTTGTTATTGATTTTATTTTGTATGGATCCACAATCAACACCGTTAGGACCAGCAGTCAAGAAATCAAAAGCCTTGTTTCACTTAGGTAATCTTCTAGTCAAGGGCCTATCCAAAGTTCTAAAGAACAAAGATGTTAGTTTAAAAACTAAATTGTGCCAGATCCAAGTCTTGACCTATTCAAGTACTCCTTGTACATTTTTAAATTTGCACAAAGTGTAAAGATGGCAGAAGAGGAATCTATGCCTTTGAGTTGTGTTGGTAAAGAGTATCAAATATCCCATGGGCTACCAAAAGAGCAAACAAGTCGGTGAGTTTATTTTTTTAAAAAAATATTTTTAAATGGTTTATGTACAGTCATTCATATATATTGTGTCTCATGCATGCACATTGTGTTTCATACCACTGTTCATTTTTATTATGTTTCTTTCATGTGCATTGATTTACACACTCAATCACATACTTTGTAAAAAATAATTATTATTGATCTAAGCCCATTATTACTCCATATTTTCAAGTTCTCTTTGAAACCAAGGCTATCTTGGAGGAAGTACAATCAGAGTTCTCCTTAGAGGCAAGGATAGTGAAACTTCATCTCACTTATTTTGAATATATTTTCAGAGACATATTTTCATTTTCTCAAAAAAGATATACTGCAAAAAAAGTAAGGCATGAGTGAAAATTAGTAATAATCTCAGCAAGATTATTTGATGCACTGAGTAACAACATAAAGGACTTGATAATTACAGTGATGGTGAGGAAGGTGCAGATTTGAACAAGACTCAAACTGTTGTTTATATATCACTATAATTCATAGCCAACTGGAAAACACTTAACAACAAGTTTATGTTTGAAAGAATCATTCAATGGTTGTTGTTGTTGTTGTTATGTGCCAGCAAGTCACTGACACTCATAGCTACCGTATATACAATATCCCTGAACCCTGCTTTGGCCAGAGCCAACCCTATTGTCTCTGACACACCTAAACCCATTACTCCAGTCACTAAGTCAATCCATCTCATCCAGAGTCTTCGTCTCTCGTGCTGTCCCTCCACCCTCCAAAGCATGATGTCCCTCTCCCAGAAATAGTTCCTCTTTGTAACATGCACAAAATATGTCAGAAAAAATTTTTAAGTACTTGTTTACTACTCTAAAAGTTGACAGTTCAGAACCCTCCTGAAGCCACTTAGAAGAAAAAACATCTGAAAAGTCACAGCGTATTAAAACTCTACAAGGAATACTTTTATTTTTGTATTAACGTGTTATGCTCGAATTGATGGAGAATTCAGTCTAAAATGTGTGCATTATGCAAGTTTGTTTAAGGTTAATAATATCGATCAAAGTCATTGAAAAAGATATAACATTTACATGCAGTTATTACAAATTGAGATGGAAAATTACTTTATTAAATTACAGTATTAAAGAATGAATGACATGTTATAGATATGAAAAGTTTTCATTTTAATTAAAATGCTAAATAATAGGTAAAACAAAGGTCATAATCATAAAATGTAATTAGAGAGAGTTCATCATCATGCATGCTAATGTATTCTTTCCATTTTATAATGTACATCGCATATTTGACATTTAAAGAATAAATGGAGATCATTATTTTGAGTTGGTGAGTTAAGATGATAAGAATTGTTATAAACAGTCTTATAAATATTTCAGTTAATGTTAAGTGCCATCAAGTTGACTACAATTTATAATGACTCAATGAACAATAGAGTGGAAATTTGCTCTATCCTTTGCCAACCTCAAGATCACTAATATGCTCTAAGCCATTGTTATCATCACTGTGTAAATTCATCTGTTTGATGGTCTTCCACTTTCTCTTTTGCTCTATCATTCCCAGTGTGAGATAATTCTCAAAGACTGGTCTTTCCTAACAATATGCACAGAGTAAGTGAGAAGTAAGTGTCATCATCCTTATCTCTAAAGAGCAATGTAACTTAACTTCTCTGAAAATAAATTTCTTTATTCTTTTATCAGTCCATGAGATATTCAGTACTGTTGTCCAACACCACAACTCAAAGGCATCAATTTGTCTTCTGTCATCCTTATTCATTGTCCAGTTTTCAGATACATAAGAAGTAATTGAAAATATCATGGGTTGACTCAGGCTTACCTTAGAATTTAATCTAAAATTCTTGCTGCTTAGAATTTTGAAGAGATACTTGACAGAAGATTTTCCCAATGCTACAGTAGTCTTTTAAGTTCTTAATTACTGCTTCCATGGGTGTTGACTTTGAAATTAAAGTAAAAAAAAATTCAACCTTTCCTGCATTTATCATTATGATAACTATTAGTCCGCCAGTAAACATTTTGACTTCTTGATATTGAGATATAATCTGTCCTGAAGGCTGAAGTCTTTTATCTTCACAGCAAGTGCCGCAAGTCCTCTTCACAAACAGTAAGTAAGGTTGTGTCATTTTTAAAAATAAAGTTTTAAAATATTTGCTTTTGTCAGCATACCTGAAACTTCTCCATACAATCCAGACCTCCTAATGGTCTGTGACATTTCCTCGTGTTGTTTTTTTTTTTTAATTATAGTTTTAGAAAATAAAAGAATGAAGATTTTTAACATGCTAAAACTTATTTTGTATTCATTAAGGATATTTTTCTATGCCTGATACATTTTTTATTAGTAAACTGGATAATATTCACAAATATAAAGATGAGGTTAACTATAATCCAAGTAATTTTGAAAAATCTGAAATAAAAATACAATAAGGGACAGGGAGAATTTTTTTTAAACATGATAGTAAACTGACTGTGAATTGTCACCATATTAAAAATGCAATTAAATATATTAATATTCAGAATAAGTAAAAGGTCCATTGTCTTATTCAGTATTTCTCACCTTTTATCTTGCTTAAAGTATTAGAATATGTTATATGAAGGAAGCACTTATCACAGCCTTAAGTTAAATAATACACCTAAACTAGCCAGAGCCTTGCTATACTCCAGATGTGGGGCTCAGCCACACAGCAATTCATATCATAATAATTTAATACTGAGTTCCACACACAGATCTAGTGAATTATAATTTTCATTTCATGAAGACTTCCCAAATTAATTGATCACACATTAAAACTTGAGAAGCCATTATCTAGAGGGTTAGAATTTATGTTACAATAATTAAAGAAGAGGTAGACTGATAGTCATTCCTTTAAAATGGATTAATTTTCTATTTTGGGGTCCAATATTATTTTTTAAAAAAGAACTAATATGAAAAATGAGTTTTCATTTGAGAGCTTAATAGTTAAATAATCAGCTACTTATTGCCACTAATAAGTTCAGGATGGAGATTGTTAAGCACTATTATGATATTGTTAGATGATCAGGAGATAGAAAGCTATTATCATGTTCACAGGATGTACATTTTTGGTCTATTTGATACTTTTCTAAACTTCTCATTATAATATGAAATTTCAGCATAAATGGTCCTAGTGGAGAAATATCAATCTCAGCTATCTGTGAATATCTTTAGAATACATTAAGTCAAATCTGGATGACTGGAAACAATACATTGATAAAATCTCTCTTCTAAGAATTTAGTACTTCCTAGGTTCTTAAGCTAGATTATTATGTTTGGAAGTATGTGCTCACTAGGTTGTGCCAGGAAATCTGGAGGACAACCAGCTGGCCAACTGACTGGGAAAGTCTGATATTTGTTCCCATTCCAGAGAAAGATGACCCAACAGAGTGTGGAAATTATTGAACCATATCGTTGATATCATATGCAAGCAAGATTCTGCTGAAAATTATCCAAAAACATTTGGAACTGTAC
>NW_006399762.1:11378733-11384055 GCF_000299155.1 Elephantulus edwardii
AATGAATGTGTTTGAGACAGCGAGGTTGGCACAGGATAGAATGGTGTTTAGGGCTTTTGTACACAGGGTCGCTATAAGTCGCAAACGACTTGATGGCACATAACAACAACAACAACAACTGTTTCTTTGGTTTTTAGAACTGAGATATTACCTACCAGCATTATATAAATTTCATAAAAAGAAATCAGTAAGTCTTTGGATTCTAGCCTAATTATTCTCAGCTTAGAAAACTAGGAAACTAGTATATGCAACTCTAACATGGGGTCATAATCAGCCAGTTGTCTGGCACGAGATAACAAATACTTTCTTGAATTCACAGAAGATGTGAGGGGAAAGGGAGTAAACTAAATTTTTGCTTTCTGTAGAGCATGTATTTTATTAAAGTTTACATAATTATATTCTAATATTAAAAAGGCCATTTAATAGAAGAACATTCCTTGTAATATTTGTATCATCTGCTAGCACAGCACAGTGTTACATATTTGAAAAATCTCCGCTGAACAACAAAAATTTTCTTTTTTTGCAGGTGGACACTGAAGTGGACCCAACTATGTTTTCTTTTAAAAAAACCAACAACACCAAAGGCAAAAGTAGATTAAAAGCTCATTAAAAGGAACTTAACTTCTGATGCCCTGTGCCATTTTCTTTTTTCTGTTGTTTGATGCACGTTTTTCTCTGTTTTTTCTCTTGCTCTTTTCACTGCACCAGCTGCACTGTTTTAATCACATTTATCATCAGTATAAAATTTCATTTTTTTCCCTGAAACTGTACTTTTTCTTTAGCAAAACCAGACTAGGTAAGTTTACTTCCCTTTCCTTTTTCTTTAAATTGGTGACCTTTTGACTTGAATTTGTTTAGGGATTCTTGTTCTTCCATGATTTTTTTCTTTTTATGTTCCCTTTTCCCATTTCTCCTTCTAATACTTCCTATATCACTTTGTTCCTTAGTTGAAGATTACTGTTATTTGCATCTTTGTCTTTATCCCATATTTGTTTAGATTTTTCTTTAAGGAGAACTACTCCCTCTTTTGCTCTTCTGACAAAATCTACCCACTTTAGTTCTCCATGATCTGAGAAAAGGAGGTGCAAATCTTCTTTACAGGTTTAATAATCTAAGTCACTAGAAAATTTCAACAAGAAGCCAATATTTTTATCTAGAGATTTCATCTCAACAAATTCTACTAACTTCTGGTTTTCTTCTTGCTCTTGTTTAGCTCTTAATTAAGTTTCACTTTATTTTGTTTTAGTCTCTAGACTGACATCATTGATCTTCAGCACTTTGAAGTGGTATCTGACAGCAGACTTTCCCATACAATTTGTCTGTTTTGATCTCCAGACTACTACTGTCAAGGGGTTGATTGTGGAGTTATTGTTGTTGGTGATGGTGGGTCCGTTGAGTTGCCCATAACCTCATAGCTACTCTAGGAACAACAGATCTGAACCTTGGCCTATCCTATGCCATTCCCCCACTTCCAGAGTCATTGGAGCCCATAGTGGCAGGTATTGTGTCAATTCATCTGGTTGAGGGGTCTTCCCCTTCTTCACTGATCCTCTGTCTTTCCCAGCATCATGTCACTCTAAAAGGAATAGCACCTCCTAGTAACATACCTGGAGTGTGTGAGGCAAAGCATTATCATTTTTGTCTCCAAAGAGCACTCTGGCTGCACCGTCTCCAAGACATATTTTTTCTTTTTGCAGTCCATGATATGTTCAGCACTCTACTCCAACCTCATAGCTCAAGGGCTTAAATTATTCTGCCAATTTTATTCACTGTCCAGCTCTCAGATGCGTAGCAAGAAAGTTTGTAGTCTGACAAATGCACATTAGTCTTTAAACTATCATTACTCCTCAATAATTTGTAGAGATCCCTAACTGTCAGCTTACCCAGTGTAACATGTATCCTTATTTCCTGCATGCTGGTACCAAAGGTGTTTAATGTGGATTCAAATAAGATGAAATTGTTGATAGCTTCAATCTTTTCTCCATTTATTACAAGTAGACACTCCAATTCAATGTCAAATGTACATTGGCTGAAAGCAGAGAGTACCAGGAGAATTTTTATCTATGTCTCATTGACTATAGAAATTCATTTGATTGTGTGTATCACAGTAACCTGTGACTAAATGGGAAGAACAGAAATTTCAGAACACCTGATTGTGCTCATATGAAACTTGTGCTTGGACACAGAAGCAGTCATCAAAACAGAGCAAGGGAACACTGAATGGTTTAAAATCAGGAAGACTGTGTCAGAGAGGTGTCTGGTATCCAGACCTTTTCAATCTGTTCCTTTTCAAAGTGTAACAGATCATTCCAGAGGCTCCACTATATAAGGAAGAATGCAACATGAGGATTGGAGAAAGACTCATCAACAATCTGCTGTATGCAGATAGCACAACCTTGCTTACAGAAACTGAGGAGCGCCTGAAGCATTTCCTGGAGAAGGTGAATGACTGCAGTCCTCAATATGAATTGCATCTCAACATCAAGAAGACAAAGATTGGTAACAGCATGATATATGAAGAAGAGATTGAAATTGATAACAATTTCAGCTTGTTTGGTACCACAATCAATCCTTTTGGCACCAGCAGCTAGAAAATCAAAAGCAAATTTGCAATAGGAAATCTATTGTTAAGGACCTATGATGAGTGCTAAAGATCAAGGATGTCAGGCTAGAAACTAAGGGGTGCCAGGCCATAGTCTTTGCAATTAGTTTCTATACATCATAAGCTAAAAAATAATTAAGGATGACAGAATGACCTCCACTTTTGAGTTATGGTGCTGGAGAAGAGTATTGCACATTCTATGGAATGCCAACAGAACAAACAGGTCTATTCTAAAGAGAGTGAAACCCAGTTGTTCCTTGGAGGTTAGGATTTTTAAGCTCTGTTTTACTAATTTTGAGCATTTAACCAGGAAAAGACCAGTTTTTGGAGGAAGACATCATGCATGAAAATGTGGAGGAATAACACAAGAAAGAAGACTCTGGAGGAGATGGATTGATAGAATAAGTGAAATTATGGGATTAGGTGTATTGTAAACAGTGATACTGACCCAGGATAAGACAGAGTTCAGAGCTACAAGCGACTCAATGGCACAATAAAACAACTGTATTTTTAAAAATTTCTTATATTAAATATTACTGAACTGCAAAGATATTCTAAAGATGACTTTTCACACTGTTGTTATTTTAGAATAGACATAATAAGTAATCTAACTCTTCACCAATTGATGCCGAGATAAATTTCTGGTGTCGAAATAATTTCAATTTATTAAGGTTGCAGAAGCACAAAGGCACATTTAATATAGTATACACCATCCATAGTGGTTGATGCTGGAGTTATTATACTCTAATGTATGTTTTATTCAGGGAAAAATGTTTTATATGGTAAATATTCTGTTATGTCATATTAATTATTCAATCTATTCATTGTGAGATTTAAAAATGATGTAAAGGCATTTCCGTACCTTCTATTCAGTCTTCTAAAATATGCTAAATTCTACACACCAGAATAACTTTCTGTGATTTGTGTTTACATAATTGTGGAGTTGGTTATTTTAATCAAGCAACATAAGTAAGCAAATAAGTAAATAAACAAACAAACAAGAAGGGTCTTACCTTTTGAATTGGATAAGGCTCAATGCAAGTGTGTCACATTTCCTCATATCAAATTTTGATATTATCATTTTAGAAGCCCTGATGATATAGTCTATAATTGCTTAGTTACCAAGTGCAAGTAAGTCATTCTAGCCTCCTTCTTTCTCCACTGGAAGTGTGGCATTTTCCCTCCATAAAGATTTACAATCATGGAAAACTACGGTATAGTTTTGTTCTGCACTACACAGAACTATGTCCTATATGAATCCCCTTACAGACAAAGTGAAACATTAGTTTTCATTCTTTGAATGTTGTCAGAAGGGGCCAGTCCTTAGAAAAATATATTTTACTGGGAAAAGTGGAAGGTCTGTGAAAGACTCTGAAGGAGATAGATTGAGACAATGACTATAACAATAGGTTTAAATGTATCAGAAATCTTAAGAGTGGTGTAGGAAAGGACAAGGCTCAGTTCTGTTGTTCTATGAGTTGTAGCTGATGCTATGTCACCTAACAAAAATAGGGGGCTCTTGTGGCCTAGTACGTAAGGATTTGTTCTGCCAACATGAAGACAAGTAATTCAAATCCAATGGCTGCTCTGGGAGAAAGATAAGTATAGAGAAAGCATGCAATGCTGAAGTACAGCTCTCCTGATTTTAAACCCTTGCTCATTTCATACAACAGCTTCTTGGTCTACCTGTAGATTTTAGATGGCCACAATTAAGTGTTCAAGGATTCCCGTTTTTCTCAATATTAGTCACAGTTAGATATGCTCCAAATAGTCAAATATTTTTGCATAGTCAATAAAACACAAATAAACATTCTCATGGTATACTTTGTTTTCAGCCAGGATCTATCTAATAACAGCAGTGGTATTTCTTGTATAATGAATGGCCTCTTCTAAACTCTGCTTGAACTTCTGAAAGTTCTCCGTCAATTTATTACTCTAGATATTTTTGGATAATCTTCAGTAATATTTTGCTTGCATGTGACATTAATGCTATTATTCAATAATTTCCACATTCTGTTAAGTCAGTTTTACTAGGAATGGGAACAAGTATGGGTTTTTATCTGTCAATGGGCCAGGCAGCTGTCCTCAATTTCCTAGCATAGATTGGTGAGCCCATCCAGGGTTGCCTCTGTTAGCTGAAATATGTCAATAGATTTCCTATCAATTTCTGGGGCTTTATTGTTTTGCCAACATTCAAAACAACTTGAGCTTCTTCCTTATAACAACTGGCTTTTATTAATATATTACCTCTGGTAATTTTTCAGTGTTGACCAAGAGTGACTTTGAGTATTACCATCATCTTCTATTTTTTAATAAGAATAATTTCTTTTTATTAGTTTGCATACAACCATTCATATATAGTGTATCTCCTTCATGTACATTGTTTTATATATTCTTTTATACACATTGTGTTTTATATAATTAATCAAGATTGATCTATGCCTTATCTATGTCCTGTCTCATCAAATCTCCACTGCACATTACTATTCCTTTGCTCTACAGATCTGTCCACTAATCTCTGTTGTGTTCGTGATTTTACACTCCTTTCGCTGCTTTTGAAGCTTTTTGGGTCATTTAAGATTTTTCCCAAGGAATCTCTTACTATTGCAACTAAGGCTTGAATTTGTTTTTACTTTTTTTTCAGATTGAGAAATGAGACACAAGTGTCTCCCTTCTTCTCTGACTCCAGCTTTTTTCATGTTCCATTGTAATATTTTATG
>NW_006399762.1:11386985-11411440 GCF_000299155.1 Elephantulus edwardii
TGTGTTCTGTTTTGCATAGGGTTTTCAGAGGCCTGCTATTTCAGAAGTTGGTGACCAATCCTTCTTCCTAGTCTGTCTTAATCTGAATACATAATAAAATATACTTTTAAGACTTTAGAGCTGGTAGAGGTCCCATTTTATGAGTGTTGGTGTGTATATATGCTTTGTATATAGAATTTTCTCTGTAGTTGATGGTTGTTGGTCGGTGTCAATGACTCAAGCACAACTCAGCTTCTCCATGAACAAAAGACCTGAATCTCATTTTATCCTGTGTCATCCTCATCTCTGTCATACAATACTGCCCGTTGCTGTAGTCACCATGTCAGTCTATCTCATTGAGGACCATTCTCTCTATCTCTGGCACTTCTCCACTCTTCCTAATATGTTTCTTTCCAATAATTACCTTCTCTGAGCAAGATAACAAAAGTATGTGAGATCAAGCTTGCCTCCAAGAAACATTCTGGTTGCACTTTTTCCAAAAGATAGTGTTTGTTCTTTTATGACCTATGAGATATTCAGTGTTTTTCTCCAACACCACATTCAAAAGAGATTAATTTTTCTTCTGTCATCCTGATTCATTGTTCAGCTCTCAGAGTCATAGTAAGTGATTGTAGAGAATCAAGGACACCTTAGACTTCAAATTCACATCATTGTTCCTCAGTCATTTTAGAGGTTCCTGATTGCAGATTTGCCCAATGCAATACACGTCCTGACTTCTAATCCCAATACAGTTGATTGTTTATCTGAGCACAATGAAATAAATGACAATTTCAAACATTTCTCCATCTAACAGGATGTTGTTTATCAGTTTATTGGTGAGAAATATTTCCATTTGACATTGATATGCAATATCTAACGAATGGTGAAGTCTTTGATTTTTATAGCAATGTTTTTGAGTCCTCCTGACTTTCAGCAAGTATGGTTGCATCATCTATATACATCAAATTGTCGATGAATCGTCCTCAGATTCTGATGCCACATTCTTTTTAACATTGTTCAGCTTCTTGAATAATTTTTTCAACACAGAGATTGAATAGATATGAATAAAGGATATAGCCCTGACACACACCTTTCTTGATTTAAAACTATCCAGTCATCCTTTTTTTCAGTTGAACAATTGCTTCTTGGTCTAGATAGATATAGGTTTGATATGAGCATAATTAAGTACTCTGGGATTTTCCTTCTCAAGTTTAGAAATAGTGTGTTATAACCCACATAGTCAGATACTTTTGTAGAGCCCACAATATACAATAAATATTCTTTTGGTATTTTCCACACTGAGCCAAGTTCCATCTGATATCAACAATGATATCCCCGGTGCCATAGCCTCTTCTAAGCCAAACTTAAAAATCTAATAGTTCTCTCTCAATTCACTAGTTTCTATTATTTCCTAATTATTATTAATATTCGTACCCACCTACATATCAAGAAATTGACTATTCACAAATGCTTTTCTGCTATGAAGGGTTGATATTAACAGTGAAATGTTTTTTTTGCAAATTTTTGAGAATTCTTAATAATATTAATAATTTCTATTAAAATCTTAAGGAAGAAAGAAAACATAAGTAATTCATGTTTAACTTTTTTAAATAAATAAGACTCCATATACATTTAATTCCATTATTCATTATTACATTTATAGTCATGAATATGACAGTCCCTAGCTTTAGCAAGTCTTAGAGCAATCATTTTACAAATTATCTTTGGCATGATTCAACTTTTCTCTTTTATTTTTATATGTCCACAATTTTCTTTTTGCAAAGTTCAATCCTTTAAGGAATTGTAAGACTAGTTTATGTCTACAGCCTGAGAACTTGACAGTTACTCAGAGATACACCTCATGAGGACCAATTCCTCTCTTCAGAGTATCTGCAATCTTAATATTTCCTTTAATTCCCTGGAGCACTTAACACAGTGTCTGATACATTGCAAACTGTGTGAAAAACACTGGATGAAAAACTTCAGCATTAAATTATGGAGGAGTTTTGCTAAAAATTCCAGGTGTGACTATTCTATTTTAATACTAGACTAATATGGATGCAATCTAGATTGTGTGAGTTAATCAATATAGGAATCAATATACCTATTTCAGTACTGGTGTTGAACATTCAATGTCTCTCTCTACCCTTAAATTCTGTTTTTCCTGCCTTGCTGCTGGGAATTCCAAAGTAGGGTGTCAAAGTTGTATCCTTTCACCCTACCTATTCAATCTGTACATTGAGCAAATAATTGAAGAAGCTAAACTTCTATGGAGAAGAATGTGGTATAAAGATCAAAGGAAGACTTATTAATCACTTATGGTATTCAGATGATAAAAGCTTGCTTGCTGAAAGGGAGGAGGTCTTGAAACACTTGCTACAGAAGATCAAAGACTATAGTCTTAAATATTAATTGAAAGTTAACATTATTGTTGTTTGTGTCATTGAGTCACCTGTAACTCAAAGTGAGCCTATGTACAACAGTGCAAAACCCTGCTCTATCTTGTACCAATCTCACTGTATCCAACGCCCCTACACACATTACCCCAGTCACTGAATTAAACCATCTCATAGAGGGTCTTCCTCACCTCTGCTGTTTCTCCACACTCTCAAGCATGACATCCCTCTCCAAGGACTGGTCCCTCCTTGCAACATGTCCAACGTAGGTCAGACGAAGCTTCAGAGTCCTTGCCTCCAAGGAGCAACATTGTTTAATCCTCTGTAGGATGAACCTGTTTGTTTTCTTAGCAGTCCATGGTATATTCAGTACTCTTCTCCAGCACCACAGCTCAAAGGCGTCAATTCTCCTTCTACTACCCCTTGTCATTGTCCACCTCTCTGATGTATAGCATGTAATTGCAAAGATCATGGGCTGCATCAGGTGCACTTTAATCTCCTTCTGACATCATTGCTCTTCAGTACTTTGGAGAAGTCTCTAAGAGCAGACTTTCCCATTGCAATATGTCTTTTAGTTTCCTGGCTGCTAGTACCAAGACTGTTAATTGTCGAGCCAAAGAAACAGAAGCCGTTAACAATCTCAGTTTTTCACCACCTATTGTGATGTTGGCTCAGGTCGCGTAGAGGGGAAGAAAGAAATATTGACAGGCAGAGAAAACCAGTTATACAGGACAAATCACCTTCGCTCCAGAAACATTACCACTAAACTTAAGAGACACTGGTCACAGCATAAGAAATTATAAGCAGCTGACATGTTCAGAATCACAGAAGCCAAGGAAGCTTCAGATATAAGGTATCAGATCAAGGGCTGGACCATGGGAGATAGATGTTGTAGGGAGTGGGTAGAAGTAGATGGGTAACCTGTTGGATGGTGGAGCAGGGAAATAAATGAATAAAGACACGTGTGTCAAAGGCAGGGACAAAACTGATACTGATGGTTAACTCCACAATAAGGGACATATCTTTCACTTTTTCTGTTAAATGCTGGTCTGTCTGATACTTCTCTAAATCTGAACATTCAGATTAAGAAAGACTAGGAAGAAGTATTGGTCATCCACTTCTGAAATAGCAGGCCACTGAAAACCCTATGTACAACAGAACACATGTAGAATAATAACAGAAAGTTGTGGTGCTGGAGAAGAGTGTTGAATATACCGTGGACTGCTAGGATAACAAACAGGTTTGCAAAGGGTGAAGACAGAATGTTCCCTGGAGTCAAGGATTCTGAAGCTTCGTCTGACATACTTTGGGCATGTTGCAAGGAGGGACTGGTCCTTGGAGAGGGACATAATTTTTGGGAGAATGGAGGGATGGTGCAGGAGAGGAAGACCCTCGATGAGATGGATCAATTCTATGAGTGGAGTGGTGGGAATAAGTGTGTTTGAGACAGCGAGGTTGGCACAGGATAGAACGACGTTTAGGGCTCTTGTACATAGGGTCTCTATGAGTCGGAAAAGACTTGATGCCACATAACAACAACAATATATAATTATATATACAATAGTATATATGTACAATAAAACACATGTATAATAACATATACACAATAACATATCTATAACATACACACAATAACATATATGTTCATACAATAACACATATACAATAACACATACATATATGTATGCACATGCATGTACATGTACACACACCCACATACACGTGTGTATGTGGGGGGGGCATGTGTATACACACACACACACACACACACATACATACCCAAAGATTCTCACCACTGGGCTGACTGGCAACATCATGATAGTGGTGAAGAGATTTAGATTGTTGACAGCTTCAGTTTACTTGGCGGTACAATAAATACTTTTGTACCAGCAGCCAGGAAATTTAAAGACGAAAGGCATTGGGAAAGTCTGCTGTCAGAGATCTCTCCAAGATACTGAGGAGCAACAAATTCAGTATGGAGACTAAGGTGCGAATGATGCACGACATGGTCTTTGAAATCACTTGCTATACATCAGAGAGCTGGACAATAACTAGACATGATAGAAGGAGAATTGATGTCTTTGAGCTTCAGTGCTTGAGAAGAGTATTGAATATACCATGGACTGCTAGGAGAACAATTAGTTAAGAACAACAACAAAGAAGAATTGCTACGTTTAAATTATGGTACGGGGGGAGAAAAATACTTAATATACTATGATTACCAAAAAACAAAGAATTTTGCCTTAGGAAATATTCAGGCAGAAGAATACTTTCTAGACTATGGTGATGCTATGCCTCACATACTTTCGAAATGCCTTCATTAAAGTGCTGAGCCAAAGAGAAGAAAACCATCATTTCCAAAGAAGAAAATCAGAAAAAAAAGAGGGGATCTTTAGTGACACAGATTGATGCATTGGCTGCAGTGATAAGTTCAATCATAAAAATGGTTTTGAGGTTTATGTAGGACAAGACAGTTTTCATTCTAGTGTATTTAGGTCACTATGCATTAGAACTGATTCAATGGGAACTAACAACAAAAGCTGATTTTTTAAAAATAAAACATCACAAAATCCCCCACAAATACGTGGACTTTTAGCAACACTGTCTGACAGATTAAGTTACAATATATGAGTCATAAGACATGGCTGTGGTGTGTGCTCTCAGGTTTGGAAGATGTGTTCACTTTCTCTCATTTCATTCCTTCCACTGTTTCCTTAAGCAAAGGTAGTTCTTCTGGCTTCTCCGCATCAAATAGATGTGAAAAGAAATAGGAGAAGCTAATTTCTATAGATCTTAATATTATTTTTGTAGAATTAGCAAATCATATAAGGCATATAAGACCTTATTTCATAAAAGATATCTGAGACATTATGGACTTTACATCTTTGAATCCTTAACTGTTGTCTCATGGAAAGGTTTTAGAGTCAAATTCATTATCTAAATATTATTTGAGGTTATGCTTACTTGCCATTCCCTGAATTTGATCTTCATCAAGGTACCATTTCATACTTAAAATTTGTTTTTTCCTGAGAGATTCTGATGTAGAAAAATTAATGGTTTGTAATGAAACAAGTCCTGAATTTTATTTTACATTTTCTTTACATTTCTCTCTCAAGAGGGAGAATCTGATCTTTAATTTTATTTTTTTTTACTTTTGAGAGTCTTCCTTCTCTATTGTCATCTTGTTAGATGTCATTGAGTTGACTACAACTCCAAATGACCCTCTATCTCCATAGACTCAAGCTAATTTTTACAATCACTGAGTCAATCCATCTATTAAGATTCTTCCTTTCTTTCTCTGACCCTCAAACTTTCCCAGTGGGGTGTCTTTTACCAAGGTCTGGCACCTCTTGACAACAGGTCTAAAGTATATGAGATAAAATGTCATTATTCTTTCCACTAAGAAACACCCTGCTTTCACTTCCTCCAATAAAGACCAGTTTGTTCTTTTGACAGATCATAGGATATTCAGTATACTTCTCCAGGCATCAATTTTTCTGTTGTCCCTCTGGATTGTTCAAATTTTAGATGCACAGGAAGTGATTGAATAGGTCATGGCCTGGAATAATACACCATAGAAAATAAACTGACATTCTTTCATTTTAACACTTTGGAGAGGTAATTGACAATAGATTTTCTGTATGGGAAATATCTTTTCATTTCTTGCCTTCTCTATCTTGGGTGTTTCAACAAACAAGATGGTGTCATCTGCATAATATAGGTTGTTGAGGAGTCTTCCTCCCATCCTTACTCCACATTTCTCCTCATAAATGTCAGCCTCTCCAATTATCTGTTCTGCATATAAATGAAAATGTATTGAGGAAGTACACATCCTGATGCACTCCTTTCCTGATTTAGAACCATTCAGTGTTTCCTTGTTCTGTTCTGATGACTGTTTCATGGTCAAATATAGATTTTACATAAGCAAAGTCAAGTGCTCTGGGATTCCCATTCTCCTCAAGGTTAGGCACAATTTGTTTTAATCAATCCAAAACGTCTTTGCATAGTCAACGAAACACAGCTAGACATCCCTCTGGTACTGTTTGCTTTCTGCCAACATCCTGCTCAGAAGGGTGGAGGGACAGCATAAGAGAGAAAGACCCCAATGAGATGGATTGATACAGTAACTAAGGCAATGAGGAATAGGTGTATAAGAGTCAATGAAACTGGCTCAGGATAGGGCAAGCTTCAGAGCTGTTGTACATACAGTCGTTATGAGTTGCAGGCAATTCTATGACACAAAACAGCAACAACCATGGGTACAGATTATAAATTCAAATGAAATGATATGAAATTATTGACTGTTTTCCCATTTAACATGACATTTTGTCTTGGTTCATTCATAAGGATTTTTGTTTTCTTGATGTTGAGATGTAATCAATATTGGTATCTGGAATTTTTGATCTACATAAAGTGCTTCACATTATTCCACTTTCAGCAAGCAAGGTTGTTATCTGGGTAACATATGTTGTTTACAGGTTCTTCCAATCTTGATATCACTTTGTTCTTAATATAGTTCTGTTGCTTAAATTATTTGCTCAGAATACTAATTGAATAGATATGGAGAAACAATATAAGCTTGATACATGCATTTCTTTATTTTAAACCATGAAGTATTTCTTTGTTTATTGGGAAAATAGGACTTTGGTCTTTATAGATTTTTCACAAGCACAATTAATTTTTCTGACATTTCCATTCTTCTCTATTTTATCCATATATGATAATCTTAATATTAGTGCTTTATTCCAACAATTTAAAAGCATCAAATTACTTTGATCCTCCTTATTCTATGTTCGGGTAACACCATGACTTGAGTCAAGGACATCGTAGTTCTTCAAATAACATCTTTGCAACTTCAACAGAGTTTTACAACAGAATTATTCAATATAGCACACAAATTAACTTCTTGATATTTGCTCTGTAGCCATTGATTGTAGATCCAAGAGAAATGAAATACTTAAACATTTCAATTCTCTCTGCACCTCTTATAATATCGATTTCTGGACCAATTATGAAAAAATTATTTTTTCTTTGTTTAGGTGTCATACATACTTTTAACTTCATTAATAAGTGACATGAGGGATATCATTACTAATTTGAGTCGAATCCTGTATGAAATAAAGAATACCATAAGAATGTCTATTTATGCAAAAGGCATTAGATTGTGTGGATCATAACAAGTTGTGGCTCATGTTGTGAAGAATGGGAATCCCACAGCCCTTAATTGTGTTCTTGTGAAACCTATACCTAGACCAGGAGGCTAGTGTGGGAACAGAACAGGTGAACACTACATAGATTAAAATTAAAAAGAGTGTGCTTTAGAGTTGTATTCTTTCTCCAGAACTATTCAATCTATATGCTGAACAAATTATTCAAGAAGCTGGACTCTATGAGGGAAAATGTGGCGACAGGATTGGAGGGAGTCTCATCTATAAACTGTGTTACACAGATGACACCACCTTGCTTGCTTAAAGTGGAAAGGACTTGAAGTACTTGTTGTAGAAGATCGAGGAACGCAGCCATCAATTTGGATTGCATCTGAATGTCAAGAAGACAAAGATTCTTATCACTGGACTGATAGACAACATCATGATGGATGGAGAAGAGATTGAAACTCTCAAGCACTTAATCTTACTTGGATTCACAATTAACACCCTTGGTATTGACAGACAAGAAACAAGGAGATGCATTGTACTGGGAAATTTTGCCGTTAGGGACGTTTTTAAATTATTGAGAAGTAATTATGTCAGTTTGAGGGCTAAAGTGTGTCTGATTGAGGGCAGGTCTTTCCAATCACTTGCTATGCATCTGAGAGCTAGACAATGAATAAGGATGGTAGAAGCAGAATTGATACCTTTGAGCTATGGTGTTGGAGAAGAGCATTGGGCATCCTATGGATTTCCAAAAGAATAAACAAATATGCCTTGGAAAGGGTGCAGTAGGTGTGCTCTTTGGAGGAAAGGATGATGAGGCTTCACCTCACATACTTTGGATGTGTTGCTAGAAGGCCTATTCCTTAGAGAGTGACATTATGCTTGGAAGGGTGGACGGTCAACGAAGGAGATAAAGATCCTCAACCAGGTGAATTGACATAGTAACTGTTGGAAGGAGCTCCAGTGTGTCATCAAGTGTAAATATGACATTGACTCTTCAAGTTTCCCAAATTTTTTTTGTCAGCATATAGTTTGATTAAGTATAGTGAGAGGGTATGGCACTGTTGCACACTTTTCATAATTTAGTGCAGGCAGTGTCCCCTTTTTCTGTTTTATCTTGTTCTTTGCTCAGGCCTTGTTGTCCTTGTTGTGTACCATTAACTCAGAGGTATGTCTATCTGTATTTCATTGACTAAGCAAAGGCATTTGACTGTGTGGTTCACAACAAATTATGGCTGACTCTGAGAAGAATGGGAATCCCAGAACACTTGATTGTGCTAATGTGAAACCTATACTTGGGCCAGGAAGCATTCCTCAGAACAGAGCAGGGAAACACTGCATGGTTCAAAATCAGGAAAGGAGTGTGTCAAGAATGCATCTTATACCCATATCTTTTTAATCTATGTGCAGAAAAGATAATTCAGGAAACTGGACTTAATGAATAGGAATTTGGCATGATGGTTGGAGAAAGACTCATCAACAACCTGCATTGTGCAGATGACATAACCTTACTTGCTAAAACTGAGAAGGACATGAGGCATATGCTGCAGAAAGTCAAGGACTATGGTCTTCAATATGGCTAGAAGCTCAACATCAAGAAAACCATCTGTAGCTTCGTGATAGACAGAAGACATTGAGGTTGTTAATTATTACAGCTTGCTTGGTTACACAATCAACACTCTTAGTACCAGCAGTCAGAAAATCAAAAGACAAATTGCATTGGGAAAGTTTGTTATCACAAACATCTCTAGAATGATCAGTGATATCAGTTTGGAGATCAATATGCACCTGATACAGGCCACAGTCTTTGAAATTACTTGCTATGTGTCAGAGGGCTGGAAAATGACAAGAAATGATAAAATAAGAATTGATGTGTTTGAGTTGTGGTGCTGGAAAAAAACTGTTGAAAATATTGTGGATTACCAGGAGAACAAATGGGTCACTTCTGGAGAAGCTGAAACCAAGCTACTCCCTGGAAGCAAGGATTTGGAAACTCTTTCTCACATACTTTGGCACATGGCCAGCAATAACCAGATTTTGGAGAAGAAAATCATTTTTGGAAGGATGGAGGGAGAGGACAGAGGAGGAAGACCAAAGATGAGATGGATTGACTAGTGAGTGACTGGAGAAGTGGGATAGGGTTATTAGAGATGATGAGATTGTCTCCGGATAGGACAGGGTTCAGAGCTGTTGTCCATAGGGACGCTGTGAGTCATAGGCAAGTCAATACCACACAACAACAATAACATGTTCAGGGTACATGGGATTCATTAAGAGTTATAGAATTCCTATATTTTTCTAATATTATTCATAATATGTTACAGATTCATACTATTGAATGGATTTTCATAATCACTGTGAAAGGAGCTGATGAGGGTAGTTGAGTCCAACTTCTACCTGCTCCATAAAGGTGAACTGTATCCTTCAATAATATCCATCACAGCAAATAGATAGCTTTCAGGTCAGATGTGCTATGCTCCCATGCTCCTGCACTTTTCTTCAATCATTCAAGTCTGATATTTGTTTTAACTCGCTAATTTCAAGAAGACAAAGATTCTCATCACTGGACCAATTGGCAACATCAGGATGGATGGTGAAGAGATTGAGATTGTACACAGCTTTAGTTTGCTTGGCTTCACAGTTAACACTCTTGGCACCAGTAGCCAGGAAATTAAAAGGCTCATTGCCATGGGAAAGTCTGCTGTTAGGGACCTCTCCAAAATACTGAAGAGCAATGGTGTCTCTCTGGAGACTAAGGTGCGTTTGATACAGGCCATGGTCTTCGCAATCACTTGTTATGCATCAGAGAGTTGGACAAAGACCAAAGAGGATAGAAGGAGAATTGATGCCTTTGAGCTGTGGTGCTGGAGAAGAGTATTGAGAATACCATGGAATGCTAAGAAAACAAACAGATTCGTCCTGGAAAGGGTTAAACCGAGTGGCTCCTTGGAGGCAAGGATTCTGAGGCTCCATCTAACATACTTTGGACATGTTGTGAGGAGAGACCGGTCCTTGGAGAAGGACATCATGCTTGGAAGGGTAGAGGGACGGCGCAGGAGAGGAAGGCCCTCTATGGGGTGGATTGATTCAGTGACTGGGATAATTGGGATGGGAGTGTCGGAGACAGTGCGATTGGCACAGGACAGAACAGAGTTTAAGGCTGTTGTACATAGGGTCGCTGTGAGTCGCAAGCGACTCGATGGCACATAACAACAACAACAACAAGAATTTTACTCACTGTTGTGGTACTTAGAGTGAGATTGATTAGGGGAAAGATATCGAGAGTGGGAAGGCAAAAAATACCATTTAGTTCAAGTCCAGATTCAAGTCCATTTCAGCAGACTCAAACTAAGCTAACAGAAAATATCCTCAGTGAAGTGGATTGACATAGTGACTGCAAAAATAGTATTATTTATAGCAAAGATCATGAAGATGGCATAGGATAGGACAAAATTTTGTTCTATTGCTCCTCGGGTCACTAGGAGTCATAGTCAGCTAGATGGCAACTAGCAACATACATATAATTATAAACTGGAAAAAGATACTTGATCACATAGTAATGCTTTCCTTCATATAGGATCTTCATGTTTCAATTTTTAATATTTTTAAAAATATTCACCATATATTAAACTTACTGAAATTAGTGAAAAAATATGATTCCTCAATACGTAAAATGTCCCAGTTCAATTCAGTAGCACAAATCCAAATTATCCAGCCCAGTATGTCTCAGAGTAGTTATAAGTCAGCTTTTTCTTATTATTATTTCTTGTGTTCTTTGATGTGTACTTCATCTAAATATTGTACTTGTTTTTGATCATTCATCTTCATTAAACTTTAATTGCTACAGATAGCCTACATCCGATGTAGCAATACTCCAATCCTATCCAAGATGGCATTTTCTAGAACTCTTAAATATTATATTCTCAGAAGCATAGAAAGCATAAAGTTGGCTAAAATTCAGATTCTATACTTTCTTGTACTACTCAAATGATCAGGAATAACCAAAACATTTGAAATATAAACTGTGCTTAAAAAAAACAATAAATAGTAGGGATGCAAATATAAGAGGCAAAACTCAATGTGAAATGCATTCTATATCATCCACTAATATTTACTACAGTGAGTCTTTTTCAAAGAAGGATCCTCAGTTTTTAGTGCTTGTAATGAAAACTTTTATGATAGGATTCTGATTTTGAGAAATGGTGTGTGGAATTATGCTAGTTTGTAAAATGAGTATTATCCAATTTCTCATCATCTGCCATGGCAGGGTTTGGAGACTGAGCTGACCTGTCATTTTTAGTTCCGTGAGGTTTATCTCTCTCCTTTGACTTGGGGTGTGATGATTCAGCTGTTTTGGCCTTCCTCTCAGTGTCATGCTTCCTTTTGTCCAAATGTGATTTCTCCCTATCCTTGACTTTTTTATAAGCTTTCATGTCCTTGGCCATTAACAGTCAAACAATCTGCTCATCTTGGGCTACCTGAGCTGCTCTCAAGTCCACCTGGGTAACCAAAAGTTCTTTCTCTTGCAGTTATCTGGCAATTTCAGCAGCATACCACTCCTGATGTGTGGTTCATTCATGATGGAATAGAGATTGCTTCTTACACCCCTCTTGGTTTTGTTCCTCCATCTTCATAATAGTAACTCTATTCATAAGTATTGGCTCCAGAGGATTCTGAAAGGTGTGTATTTTCCTCTAATTTCTTTTCTTACAAAATGTGAGCTATATCCTCATCTTTCTTCTCATGAATATGTTATCTTTCTGCCTCAGTTGTTAGCTTCTCCTTGATTTTCTGAGCAATTTCAAAGTCCTGTTGTTCAAGGTCTTTATGACGCTTCTGGAGCTGAGTCTGGGTTTTCCAGATTTTCCTCTTAAAGTTGCTTAGCTACTTTGAGATAATTTTAGATCAAATGGCTTGTCTGAACATATGAGGCTAAATGATGTTCAATCTCTTATTCCTGAGGCTGTGAGCGAAGGGGTGGGGTGGTCTTCCAGAACAAGAAAATTGCGGCAGACTTCCTTGATTCTGGGCAGCTTGAACTGGCAGATGCTGTCTTCAACCATGTTGTGCTAGGGTGCTGGGTGCCTGTCACTATTGCCTGCTTCCTGGCCCCCATAGGTACTCAATGGGGTCCCACACAGAAGTGCCCAACATGTTGCAAAACCAATTCAAGGAAGGAGTGGGCTGGCTGGGGACAAGCCTGTAACAAAGGCAGCAGGAGAACATCATCAGGCTTGGCAGCCTGGTGGCCCAGCTGGCCCACTGCAACCATAAGTCAGCTTTTCCATCAATCATTTGACTAACAAAACCTTGAACTGTGGCCAAAACAAATAAAAGAAGCCTCCGTCTACATCTTGTCAATATATCTTCACAGCAATTCCACACTTTCTCCATATCTCCATCACCATCATCACCAAGGTCTCTGCCTACAGTGTGGAAAGCATCCTCTCTACTATTAATTCTACAGCTGTTGATGATTTGCAAGATCACATGTCTGCAGTTCAGGTAGTTGGAAAACAGCCAGACTAACAAAATAGATATAAAAGCCAACTTTTAAACTAACACTGTAATCATGAAAATACAAGTAAGTGCCTTTCTGACTTTATGTATTTTAAGGAAACATTTATCTAATATATGCAGTGATATCCCTTGCTCCATGACAGCTACTGAAACTAGCTTGAATTTCTGGAAATTTTTTTCTCTATGTACCTATCAAATAATTTTAAACATGATTTTTATCAAAATTTTCCTTTTTAATAAGACCAGTGATATTGCTCAATAATTTCCACATTCTGTCTGATAAAGTATTTTTTTTACAGTGGTACAAATAAGAATCTATTCCACTTAGTTTACCAGCTTGCTGCTTCTTATTTTTGAATTTTAATAGACAATGCCCTCTCATGTTGCACATGATTATTGAAATGTCTCAAGTGCTATTCTGGAAGCTTCATGAACACTGTTTATGGCCAATGCTTTCTTTGCATCTTGGACTTCTTAAGTATCATTGGTTCTTTATTCAAATTTTCAAATGTTGAAAGAGTTACCTATTATTGTTTTTCTCTTCTTAAACACCATGACTCTATATTTCTTTTATCTTCTTTTTATGATTCCTGTATAACTCCCTGATTTACTCTTAGAATCTTCTTACATTGCTACTTGAGTCTTAGTTTCTTTATTTCTCTTTAGCTTTCTAACTCTTTAGATACCCATATTTCTCTATACCTTTACCTTATATTCTTGAGCCTATGAAATGTTCTTTTCAGCTCTTTTCAGGATTTGTTCAATTTGCTTTAGGCAATTAATATTCAAGAGCAAGTTTCAGAGCCTCTGAGGACATTGGTTTTGTTTTTATTTGTTGTCTTTTTAGTAGTCTTGATCTTCTTCTTGTATGGTGTTTCAAGTTATCAATCTGCCCATTGACCTTCTCAAAATCAATACTATCTCTTTAAGGGACTTGAAATAGTTACTGTAAATCAGAATTGACAGTTTCAGTAGGTTTGTGTTCGTGTTTGTTTTGTCATAACTCTTCTTTTAAGCAACAATAAATGGCTTTTCAGTTTTCTGTTGCTATTATATCTCATAATACCGTGCATTTTCTAGGGATAAACCATTTTTTCATATGATATTCTTGATATCTTGACATATCTCACATGGAGAAGATTGAGATTAAGATTTTAACTTGTACTGTGTATCTAGTGTGGTCAAGTCTCTTTTCTTAGTTTGACATTCTCTGACTCTCCCTGTAGCTTCTATCTACATGACAGCTCAGACTTCACAGGACCATATAAAAGAGCATTGCTAGACTAAATTGTTTTAACAACAAATAAATAAGCAAAAGTTACCAGGACAATGAAGGACTAGACCTGGGACTGTTCTATTATCATTTATATGGGAGTCTATTATGAAAATTGACTGGAAAAATATGCTCTTACTTATTATTGCTGTCCAATATTAACTAATTGATATTTGACCACCACTGAATTTACAAGGCTATACTTACAAGGGTTCACTCATCTTTGTCCCATAGAGTAACTGGTGGATTTGAACAACCTGAGAGAAATAGTTTCTCAACTTCCTGCAGGCTCTCACAGCAAACCTCAGATAAATACTTAGAGATTTATTTGAATAAACTAAGTAAAAACAGTAATAGTAAACTATGTTGGTATTACTGTTATTATTTTATCTGGATAAAATCTAGATTTTGAAAATTATCATAAATGTAACTGTATATTTGAAGAATTCTCAGAAAGCGGAAATTTATGAAATGGAAAAGAAGGCAAGAGTAAGATAATATAAAAGTTAAAAACAGATCTTTGAAGTTGTTACAGCCAAAGATTAAAAGAGAAAAATGATGGGAAGTGAAACCTTCTTCTGGTATATTAGAAGTTGGGAAATGGTAACTACAAAAATTTTAATGTCAAAGCTTGTGATACAAGAAATTACTGAGTGGGAGTAGTACTGATTGAAATCAGTAGGATACAAAAAAGTTAACATTACGGGTACCTTATAGAAAGCCACAATAAATGTTATTCAGGACATAATCACTTCAAGAAAGCAAAGTAGCACATCATTATCACAAAATGTAAGAGAAAATTGCTATAGTGCGGCTTTTTCATAATCACAACTAGAAATGTCATATGTGAAAATACTGTAGGTATCCTGCATAGATAATGAATACTCCATTAAATAGTGCAAACTAGTTGTAATACTTAAATTTATTTATTTGGCTGCAGTAGCATTTAGATTTTGTCATATCTGTAATTGTTAAAAAGTCATGTCAAAATGTTTCTTGAAATGTACTTTCAACTAAAAATGACTTTGTTGATGGTGATTATAAAAATTACAGGAAGCAAAAATGGTCCAACAGTAATATACAATATTTTTTATAATGCTACATTAAGAACATTTATGATAATTCTATTGATTATTGAACTTTAGAGAGTAATTGCCTCAATGGTATGCTTGAATAGATATATTCAAGTTTTTAGTTGAGAAGAGTTTAACATTTGTCTCTACAGTGTTTGATCTGTTTAGAGATATTTTTAGTAAGGAGATAATTTCAAATTAGTGTTTTTGATGACAATGTTACTGAATCTATGGAATAAAAGTGGTCTTCCTTAATTTTAAGTCTATTCAGATATAGCATTGAATTTTAGAAAATATTTAATATATATTAAATTATCTGAAGAAAATGTCTTTAAGTTATTTGTATCTAATTCTTTGAGAAATAAACATTACTATGTTCAACCGTCAGATAGTTGAACAATAAATAGGAAGGATAGAAGGAGAATTGATTCCTTTGAGCTGTGGTGCTGGAGAAGAGTATTGAATGGACCATGGTCTGCCAAGAAAACAAACAGATTCATCCTAGAGAGGGTTAAACCAGGCTGATCCTTGGAGGCAAAGATTCTGAGGCTTTATCTACCATACTTTGGACATGTTGTAAGGAGGGACCAGTCCTTGGAGAGGGACATCATGCTTGGTAGGGTGGAGGGACAATGCAGGAGAGTAATGCCCTCTGTGAGGTGGATTGACTTAGTGACTGGGGTTATCGTGATGGGTGTATTGGAGATGGTGCGATTGGCACAAGACAGAGCAGAGTTTAGGGCTGTTGTACATAGGGTCGCTATGAGTCGCAAGCGACTCGATGGCACATAACAACAGCAATATAATAAATTATCTGAATAAAATAGCTTTACATTATTTGTATTTAATTCTCTGAGAAATAAACAAATAAAACTATGTTCAACGAGAGAAATACAGTAGAAGCATGAAAGGATATAAATGTATTATTGAAACTTTTTGTTTAAATTAATTTTAATCCTTCAATGTTCTAAATATACTACTTTCAAATTGTATAACTTTACATAGATATTAAATTATGCTTTGCTGTTGTATTTCTTAGATGCTGTCAAGTCAATTATGACTTAGGAAGACTACTAAAAATAGATTGGAAACTGGCCTTGTCCTGTGCCATTCTAATGATCTCTGTTGTACTTAAGCCCATAGTGGTAGTCACTATATCAATAAATCTCATTGAGAATCTTCCTCTCTTATGTTCTCTACCTTTCTTGACATGATATTTCAAAGCATTGGTTTCTCCTAAAAAAATATATCCTTAAGCAAGTGAGATGAAGTTTTACCTTCATGGCCTCTAAGGAGTACTTTTGTTGTACTTCTTTCAAGATAGATATTAAAATAGCAATCCATGGTGTAGTCAGTATTCTTTGTCAACACCACAATTCAAAGGTACAGATTCTTATTTATCTTTTGTAGCTATTGTCTAATGTTCTAGTACATAGGAAGCAATTGATAATACCAAGGTTTGGGTTAGATCCACCTTAGCCATTAAACTGATACTTTTGATCTTTACAATTTTAGATAGGTCCTCAATAGTGAATTTCCAGAATGCAACACAATTTTGATTTCTTGATTTACATTACCAAGGGTATTGACTGTTTTCAATACTGACTATACCTCAACATCTATGAAATTAAAATCTTCACAACTGGATCAGTAAGTTCATGATGTTTGTTGTTGTGTTAAGTTTTGTTGAGTCGCCTGTGACTCATAGTGACCCTAGGTACAAAAACTAAACTTGCTCTAGTTTGTGCCAATATCACTGTCTCTGACACATCTACACCAATTATCCCAGTCACTGAATCAATCCACCTCCTAGAGGGCCTTCCTCTCCTGCACTGTACCTCAACCCTCCCAAGTATGATGTCCCTCTCCAAGGACTGGTCCCTCATTGTAACATGTCCAAAGGATGTCAGATGAAGTTTCAGAAACCTTGCCTCTAATGAACAGCATGGTTTAGCCCTTTCTAGGATAAATCTGTCCATTTTCTTAGCTGTCTATGGTGTATTCAATACCCTTCTCCAACAGCATAGCTCAAAGATATCAATTCTCCTTCTATCATCCCTAGTCATCTTCTAGTTCTCTGACGCATAGCAAGTGATTGCAAAGAACATGGCCTGTATCAGGTGCAACTTTGTCTCCAGAGTGACATCATTGAACTTCGGTACTTTGAAGATGTCTCTAACCATCACAATATACATTTAATTCTTGACTGCTGGTGCCAAGAATGTTGATTGTGGAGCCAAGCAAACTAAAGCTGTTAACAATGTCAATCTCTTCACCATCTATCAAGATGTTAATTGGCCCAGTGGTGAGAATATTTGTCTTCTTGATATTGAGCCTCAATCCATTTTAAGGTCTAGAGTCCTTGACCTTCTGCAGCAAGGCTTCAGATCCTCCTCAGTTTCAATAAGCAGGGTTTTGTCATCTGTATAATGCAGATTGTTGGTGAGTCTTCCTCTAATCCTGATGCCTCACATCTCCTCATATAACCTAGCCTTCCAGATAATCTGTTCTGCCTATAGTTGAAAAGGTATGGAGATAGGTCACATCTCTGGCATACACCTTTCCCAATTTTGAACCATGCAGTGTTTCCTTGTTCTGTTTTGATGACTATCTCTTGTTCCAAATGTTGGTTTTGCATTAGCATGATCAAGTGTTCTGGGATTCCCATTCTTCTCAGAGTTAGCCACTGGATCAGGTTTGTGACCTTGAACACCAATGAGCAAAGACCAGATGAATTGTGGGAGGGTATCAAGAATATCAGGAAGAATACAAAAAGCCATTACAAAGATAGGGGAGAAAGAAAAGACCAAAATGGATGTCAGAAGAAACTTTGAATATTGCACTAGAGTGCCAAGAAACCAAAGCAAAGGGAAGAAATCAAGATATTAAAGAGCTTAACAGAAGACTTTAAAAGACAGGGCGGGAAGACAAAGTAAAGTATTACAATGAAAGTTGCAAGGAGCTGGAATCAGAAAATCAAAAGGGCCGAACTCGCTCAGCAGTTAAACTCAAGGAACTGAAGAACAAATTAAAACCTCAAGTTGCAATACTTAAGACTGCTTTGGGAAGAATATTAAATGATCTAGGAAGTATTAAAAAAACATGAAAAGAATATACAGAGTGACTGTACCAAAAAGAATTGGCAGATACAGAAAAATTTCATGAAACAGTACATGAGCAAGAACCTGAGGTGATAAAGGAAGAAGTTCAAGCTTCTTCAAAAGAATTGGCAAAAATTAAGGCCCAGGAATTGAAGTTATACCGATTGACATGTTTCAACTAACAGATGATGCCTAGATGTGCTCATCAAGTTGTATCAAGAAATCTGGAGGATACCACTTGGCTAGAAGAAATGCGTATTTATTCCCATTCCAAAGAAAGGTGATCCAACAGAGTGTGGAAATTATCTAACAATATCATTGATATCACATGCAAGCAAGATTCTCCTGAAGATTATCCAAAAATGACTGGAACAGCACATCAACAGGGAACTGCCAGAAGTGCACCCTGGGTTTAGAGCAGTCGTCGTACTAGGGATATTATTACTAATGTTAGATGGATCTTGGCTGAAAGCAGGGAGTACCAGAAGAAAATCTATCTGTGGTTCATTGATTATACAAAGGCGTTTGATTATTGATCACAACAAACTGTGGCTAAGTCCATAGTATATGGAAAAATGAAAAAAATAAGAACCTGTCAAAGATTTAATTCTTACTCTCTGAATTAACTTAGGCTAAATATCAATTGAATATTCTTCAATACAGAGCAAAATTGTGTTGCTTGGGAATAGATAAAATAGAGCATTTTGTAATTTTAGACTAAAATTTTCTTAAAGATGAGTTTGAAGATTCACCTAGAGAAACTAGTGATTTCTTACTTTCAAATTTTTATTGCTGCTTTGAAATTTTAATATTTTAAAATTAGGCATAGATTCTTAATCAAATAGATAACATAGTCAATCTATGTTTTCTGTTCCTGTTTCTACTTAATGACAAGAGGCCCAGAGGCGATTTTTGCTGCTATTAAAAAAAAAAAAGAAAGAGAAGATATTATATTAGAGGTATAGATTAACAGTAACATTGTTATGTTTCCCTAGTAGGTTTTCAGAGGTTTTTAATCACACCAGGAGAGATTGCCCATCTTTCTCCCACAGAGCAACTTGTGGCTTCAAACTGCATACTTTTGTGTTAGAAGCTCAATTTCTTATCACTAAATCCACCAGAGCTCCCTAAAAAAAGGAGGGAAGAGCTTAAAACATAAGATATGTGACAACTTTAATTCAATGTTGCACTCAAATTATGCTAAATTACAAAAGAATATTATCATTCTCACAATTTCTGACATACTAGAGATCGCTGCAGCAGTCAATGTCAATCCAGCTAGTTGATAGTCTTCCCCTTTGTTGCCAGTCCTGACCTTTCCAAGCATGATGTCCCTTTTTAAGGAATGGCCTCTCCTAGCCTCATGCCCAGAGTATGCGAGACAAAGCTTAATCATCTTTACGTCCAAGGAATACTCTGGCCTAACTTTCTCAAAGAATATATAATTGTTCTTTAGGGAGTCCATTCCATATTCTTTTCCAACACCACATATCAAAGATATGGATTTTTATTCTGTGATCCATATTAATTTTCTAGGTCTCAGATGCATAAGTGACCAGAAAGACCATGCCTGAATCTGATGCATCTTGGTCCTCAAATGGACATTACTATTCCTCAATAATTTGAAGAGGTCCCTGACTGCAGACTTTTGTGGTGCAGTATATTTCTTGATTTCCTGATTGCTGGTAGCAAGGATATTGGTTGTGGATCCAAGTAAGACAAAATCACTGACAATTTCAATCTTTTTTCCATCTACCATGACATTATCTATTGGTCTAATGGTAAGAATTATTGTTTTCTTGACATTGAAATGCAATCCATACTGAAGGCTATATTCTTTGATCCTACAGGTGCGTTAAGCTCCTAACTCAGCTGGTTATTGATGTTTCTTTCCCTGATCTTTATGCTACATCTCTTTTCAGAAATACCAGCCTCCCGAATACTTTGCTCAGCATACACACTGCACTGGTATTGAGAAAGAATGCAACTCTGACACACTCCTTTCTTATTTTTAAATCATACAGTGTTCCCTTGCTGTGTCTGCACTAAAGCGTCTATACATGTGGTCTAAGTATAGGTTTTGCAGGTTTTGCATGAATACAATTAAGTGTTCTTGATAAAGAACAAGGCTGTAACTTTAACAACTAAGATTTGTCTCTGCCAAACCATAATTTTTCAATTGTTTCAAATATATACATTTGAGAGTTGGAAACAGTAAGACCAAAGAAAAATTCTCCTTTTTTACTGTAATGCTAATCTTCACATAATTCCATCAGGCTTGGCTGGTAATCTGGGGGTTCAAGCAAGATATGGCCTTCATATATAACTAGCTCCTGGTCTTTGGAGGTGGGAACATCTGGATTCACCTTTGCCTTAACCATATCAGGCAATGTCCATCTTTCCAGATAGGGGATCCAAAAAAGATATATCTAGAGGACACATCACCATATCCTGGGAAATTATCCTAATGTGACAGCAGCATGATGTAAATGGAAGAGTAGAGGCACTAAGACATAAGATGTCAGTCCTTGAGAGGCAAAGGAATATTCCTCAGAACTGTCTGAGACAAAAATCCTTCCCTAAATCTAGCTCTTTGAATTTGGATCTAGAGACTCCTAAACTAAAGAGAGAACTTCAGAAACATAAGAGATTAACAGCATCATGAGGTTGTTGTTGTTATGTGCCGTCGAGTCGTTTGTGACTCATAACGACCCTATGTACAACAGCCCTAAACCGTGCTCTATCCCGTGCCAATCGCATTGCCTCTGACACACCCATCCCGATTACCCCAGTCACTGAATCAATCCACCTCATAGAGGATCTTCCCCTCCTGTGCTGTCCCTCCACTCTCCCAAGCATGATGTCCGTCTCCAAAGACCTGTCTCTCCTTATAACATGCCCAAAGTATGTCAGACAAAGCCCCAAAATCCTTGCCTTCAAGGAGTAGCCTGGTTTAACCCTCTCCAGGATGAATCTGTTTTCTTGGCAGTCCATGGTACATTCAATACTCTTCTCCAGCACCACAGCTCAAAAGCATCAATTCTCCTTCTATCCTCCATTGTCATTGTCCAACTCTCTGATGCATAACAAGTGATTGCAAATACCATGGCCTGTATCAGGCACTCTTTAGTCTCCAGAGAGACACCGTTGCTCTTGAATACTTTAGAGAGGTCCCTAACAGCAGACTTTCCCATTGCAATACATTTTTTTTTGTTTGTTTTCTGGCTGCTGGTGCCAAGAGTGTTGACCGTGGAGCCTAGCAAACTGAAGCTGTGAACAATCTCAATCCCTTCTCCATCCATCCTGATGCTACCAATTGGTCCAGTGGTGAGAATTTTTGTATTCTTGACATTGAGCCTCAGTCCATACTGAAGGCTGCAGTCTTGACACTCTGCAGCAAGTGTATGAGGTCCTTCTCAGTTTCGGCAAGGAGAGTTGTGTCATCTGCATAACGCAGATTGTTAATAGATCTTCCACTGATCCTAAGGCCACGCTTCTCCTCATAGAGCCCAGCCTCTCGGATAATCTGCTCTGCATACAGGTTGAAAAGGTATGGAGATAGGACACATCCCTGGCGTACACCCTTTCCTATTTTGAGCCATGCAGTGTTATCCAGCTCTGTTCTGATGACTGCCTCTTGGTCCAAATACAGGTTTCACATTACCACAATTAAATGTTCTGGGATTCCCATTCTTCTCAGAGTCAGCCACAGTTTTTTTTATGATCCACACAGTCAAACGCCTTTGCATAATCAATGAAACGAGGTGGTTAGGCATCAGAAAAGTTAATTGATACGTAAGCAATCATATCAAAGGTTTGATAGGAGGAAAGAAGTGTTAAATGGAGTAGCCTGGAGGAGAAGTGTATACTAGTGGAGTGGGAAAAGGGGTGGGATAAAACACATGTGCCAAGGGTTGGGAAGTTGATACTGAATCTATTGGTTATATCTGTTGTTGTTGTTGTTAAGTGCCATCGAGTCATAGGCGACTCAGAGCTACCCTGTGAATGAAAGTCCTCCACAGTTGTGTGACTTTCACCCTTTCTCCACGTTCGTAGAGTTTCCCGAGGCAAGATATTTATGGAAGTGGATGCCACTCCTGATTCCAAGCTTGTTTTAGCCGGAGAGTGCCACCAAACACTGTCCACCATGGGTAACCGTTATCACATTTGACATGTCGGTATCTCAGTGTTTAACCTTCACAGTAACCACAAGTTGCCTCTATATGGCAAGTGGACACACCAGGGCTATATGACCTAGAGAAATGTTTCACCAAAACAACAACAGGCCTTAGGGATGAGGATTAGAATCACCCACCCACCTGTGGCTTGGTAACATTGCTTTTGGTCCAGTAGACCAACTGGTCTCTCTATGTTGTTAAGTGCTATTGAGTCATAGGCGACTCATAGCGACCCTATGAATCAAAGTCCTCAACACTTGCGTGCCTTTCATCCTTTCTCCACTTTTGTAGGGTTTCCCGAGGCAAGCTATTTATGGAAATGGATGCCACTACTGCTTCCAAGCTTGTTCTATCTATAATGCAAAAATACGTTTCATTTGCTCCTTTCTATAAAATACTGCTTATACCTTAGTATTCAAATTAAGACATGCTAGGAAGAAGAACTGGCCATGAATTTCAAATTCAATCCATCTCATCCGGGGTCTATATATTGTTGTTTGTTGATGCTAAGTTGAGTACAAATCATACCAACTCTATGAACAACAGATCTAAACCATGTTCCCTTCATACTTCCTGACACACTAAAGCACATTGAGGCAGTTACCATGTCAACTTACCTGGTCAGTGGTCATGCTCTCCTTCACTGACCCTCCACCTTTGCAGGCATCATGTCCCTCTCCAAGGAATACCGCCTCCTAGCAAGATGGAAGTGGGTGCCACTCTTGCTTCAAAGCCTATTTTAACCTGGGAGCCCCACCAAACACTGTCCACCATGTATAACCATTATCACATTTGAAACAACAGTGTCACAGCAAACACATGTTACTTCTGGTTTTGGTCAATCATTCTTTTAAGTGGTATAGCACTGGTCTTTTCATTTGCTGAACAGAAGTAACTCATGGTTGCTGTGATGCTAACCACTGTGACACTGATGTGTCAAATGTGATAATGGTTACCCATGGTGGACAGTGTTTGGTGGAGCTCCCCAATTAAAGCAAGCTTGGAAGCAGGAGTGGCATCGACTTCCAAAATAGCTTGCTTCTGCAAAATCTATGAACTTGGAGAAACAATGAAAGTTATACAAGTGTTCAGGTCTTTCATTCATAGGGTCGCTATGACTTGAGGACAATTAACAACAGTACCAAGAGTGTTATTGTGGATCCCAATAAGATAAATTTGCTGACAGTTTCAATCTATTCTCCATCCATATGTTTCCTATTGGTCTAGTGGTAAGAATCTTTGGGTTTTTTTTTTTTTTTTACATTGAGATGCAATCCAATCTGAAGGTTGCGTTCCTTGCTCTTCTGCAACAAGTGCTTAAGTTCTCCTCACTTTCAGCAACCAAGGTGTCTCACCTGCATAACATGGGTTTTTGATGAGTCTCTCTCTAATTCTAATGCTATATTCATGTTGTCTACCATCGAGTTGTAACTGACCATAGCTAATCCTCCAATGGGTTTTCAGAGACAGTAAATCACAAAATGAGGAGATTGTCCATTCTAGTCCCATGGAGCAGCTGTTGGATTTGAACGACATGTCTTTGGGATTGTAGTGCAGTTTCTACCATTAAGCCACCAGAGCTCTCTCTCTCTCTCTCTCTCTCTCTCTCTCTCTCTCTCTGTGTGTGTGTGTGTGTGTGTGTCTGTATACACATATACACATATAGAGAGAAAGAGGAAGACAGAGACAGAGAGACAGACAGACAGGAGAGAGACAGACACATACATGCAAATACATGCATGTGTGCGCGCACACACACACACATACACACACACACACATA
>NW_006399762.1:11411899-11416081 GCF_000299155.1 Elephantulus edwardii
CACCTAGCTTCTATATTTTGCAAAATTGCTCAACTACTTAGACAAACATAATCCAATTTAAAAAGACAATATAACAATTATCTGGAAGAACTGTTTTGGAAATAAATTACCTAATATTCCATTGTCTCACACACTGTAGTTACACAAGAAATTAAATCTACTTTTATTTATGGTAAGAAGTAACCTTTATGTATGTGTAACCTGTTGTCGAACATTGTGTTACGTAGCTTTTGAAAGGCCAGTTGTTTCATATTCAGCAGCCACTCTGAAGGAGAAAGCTTGACAGTCTTATCCCTTGAATATTTAAAGCTTCAGAAACCTGATGAAGAGTTACTATAAATGGGAAAGCACTTGACAGTATTGAAAATTATTTATACTCCTAGTAATAAATATTGTTGTTTTTAAGTTTTTTCTATGGTCTAGGGATTAGCCACCAGTCAAGTAACCTAAAGTGGATAATTCAGTGATATAAAAGATTATTTTCTTGAGAAACTCAAGTACTGAATGTTTATTTTGTCACCAACATAGTGTTAATCAGTTTAATATTATCCCATATTTATTTGCTTTAAGGCAAAACTGATGCTTTGATACATCACTAGTGATTTATACTCAGATTATTTTCTAACCTAATTCTATGATTTATTGCATTGAAATTAATAATATGCCACATATTTGTGTTTACTTATGTTCTATTTTTTAAATTTTCTTCTACCTCTTTTCTTTTTATAGAATACAATTTTGAAGTGTGATGTGTGCTGATAAGAATCAGAGCTTCGTGCTTTGCTTCACTGACTTTCTATTCTCATCATGCATGGCTGCCCTTAATACGCGAATGTACAACTGCTATGATTACAGACTAAACTTGAGCAGCACCATGAAAATAGTACTGCTTTATAATTAGTATATATTTTTTAGATCTTGCAAACAATTCTGATAGAAGGTATCGGATAGGAATTTTATAGACTTTGCCCACTGAAATCTACTAAGTTGTCAGGCTTGAAGAAGAAAATATAAACATAGCTAGGATACGCACAGGTTTACTGAGCTTTGCAAGGAGCTAACTTATATCTGAGAGGAAAAAAAGTCTGAGTTATTTAAAAAGAAAAGAATAGAAATCAAAGAATGAATATAAGACCAACCCCCAGTAAACATCAAAAAACTGAGAGAGAGAGAGGAATTGTAACTATTATTTGCTGTTCTATCCATTCTGACTGCTATTAGTCTCTGCACAACAGGACTAAACACTGCTCAGTCCTGAGTAATTCCCATAATCACCGCCGGTCTCTAGATCTTTGTTTCAGCTATTGGGACAATACATCTCAGTGAGGATGTTCCTGTATTTCCCTGGTCCTATACTTTACTAGCGGTTCTGCTGACTTAGTTTTGGGAAGTTGCACTGTCGAGGCAAACACACAGAGTTTGAATCCATAAGCTGTTCCAAAAGAGAAAGATGGGCAATTTCTGTCTATGCTGATTACAGTCTTTGCTAGCTTTCTGGAGAATCTGCTATGTTCCTACACAACACTAACTAAGTTACCTAGCATGATATCCTTCCATAGGGGACATTTTGGAGCTCTTATGGAATGGTCTGCAGGGATTTGCAAAGACTATCCAAAGTGATATCTCTCTAGTGGTTCAAATTCACTTGCCATTCCAAGGGGAAAATATGGGAAATTTAAGCATCTGAAAACTCAATAGAGTTAGCAGCTATGAGTACTTTCTCACTGAATTGAGTTTCCTTGGAAACCTCCATGTATCTTTGAATCAATTCCCCCATCATCCCCATGAACTAAACAGAACTGTGTGTCAGAGATTGTGAGGACAATACAGAATAGGATAAGCTTCAGATACGATGTTCATAGGGTCATTATGATTCTTATTTTAGCTCTTTATAACAACATCCTTATTCATTGTCAAACATTCAAATGCTCACCTATCAAATATAAAGGTCGTGGCTCAGATCAGATGATCTTAGTCTTTAAACTGACATCCTGTTTGTTAACATTTTGGTGAAGTTCGTGACAACAGGTTTTCCTAGTGCAATAAGTCTTTTATTTCTTAACTATTGTTGCTGTTGATATTAACAATGGGTCTAAGTAAAATAAAATCATTTAAAATATCCATTATACTCCACCTCTCAAAATGTTGGTCCAGTGGTGAGAATTTTTATTTTCTTGATGTTGAGATGTAATCCATATTGCAGATTGTAATCTACTATTTTGGTACCAAATCCTTCAAGTCCTTTTCGCTTTCTGCAAAAAGATTGTTTTATTTTCATTAAGCAGTTTTTAATGAGCTTTCCGCCAATCTTGATGTCACATTCTTCTTAATATAGTTCAGATTTTAATAAATTAAAAGGCTAATCTTTCTACTGACAAACTTCAATATTATCTCATTTAAACAACAATTTTTTTCATTTATTTGTGGCCTTCTCTTAAACAATATGTCTATTTGAGAATATATACATAGCGCAACATTTGGTGATCTTCTTAAAGATCAGAATTAAATTTCAAAACTACTTATAATTTGACAACATACAAATAGAAATCCATTTAGTTAATGAAATTTTCACACTAACCCTGAAAACAGACTATGAGACTGCAACAGTGACAGATATCTATTTCTTCCTCTTTGGCCTTGGTTGTTAGTGTATAAATTTGAATGATAGTGGAATTCACAGGTTTTCTTTATATGCTTAAGGATATTACCCTGCCACTCACAATATTGTATTTTAATGTGGATTTAGAAACAACCTTTTTTAACTATGAAAGTGACTTCATTTTCTCTCACCTTCTCTTCTCCAGAATAGTAGATCATATGATATTCCAATTCAAAATGTCTTATGCCAATCAATCTCATTTCACTAATACCTACTATGTCGATATTTACTGGTTCCATTTCTTTCTTAAAAGTATCTATTATTTCTACATTCATGCTTCTTAATTTCCATATTCCAATCATTAGTTTCTGCTTACAAGTGTTCCTCCTTTATGTTTCCAAATTTGAGGGATCAGCCTTAGTTGGCATATCTGTTAGTCTATTCTAAGTATGCTCTATTTTCCATAGGGTTTTCAAAGGCCTGCTATATTTCAGAAGTTGATGGTCAATCCTTCTTCCTAGTCTATCATAAGTTAGATGGTTAGTTTTAGAACAATATCTACCAGACAAGCATTTTACCAAGCAGATGAAAAATGCTTCCATTACAGAAATCACCAGTATATTTAGCGTCCTCATCCCACCCTTTTCTCCTAAGCTCATTGTCTTATCTCTTCCTTTTCCCTCTTACATCACTTTTGCTTGCACTTCTTCCTACCTGGTCAAGTCCTCCCTTCTCTGGCCACATCCTGATATGATAACTTAGTCCACAAGTCACTTCTCGGAAATCTTGCAACACACACTGCTACTGGTCTCTCAAAATCTTGTCTGTCTTGTATTTAGGAAGATGCAAGCCCAAATCTCATGTATCAACTTCAGAGAAAAATTTTTGTAATTTTCAAGGTCCTCATAAGTCTCTTCTACATCTAATAAGGTGGTAGTTTTTATTTGCCCCAAGCGCCTAAGGACCAAGGTCCTGACAGTCTTGGGAGTGATAAAGCCAATGAACTTCTGGAGAAAGGGGTGTTACCTGATTTAAAAGATAATATAGTGCTATCAGGTCCTGTCTTGTGTGAATCTATGTGGTTCTCAATGCTGCTGAGTTATTGAAACAGACTTGCGAATGATATTTGATATTAAGGAAGCCAAATTGTGTGTGTGTGTGTGTGTGTGTGTGTGTGTGTGTGTGTGTGTGTAGTTGTTGTTAAGTGCTGTCAAGTTGGAGACTCATAGAGACCCTAAGAACAACAGATCTGAAAACTTGTATAACTTTCATCATTTTTCTAAGTTCATAGAGTTTATGAAGGCAAGCTATTTCAGAAGTGTATGCCACTCCTACTTCTATTAATATATGTTGTTCTTATGTACCGCAGAGTAAGAATTGACCCATAGCTGACCCTCAGGGGGGTTTTCAAAGACAGTTAATCGTCAATTGCATGACAGAAGATTACCTATCCATCCTCCAAGCTGGTGGCCTCGAACTACGTTGGTGGTCAGTACCTTAAGGATTATAGCACAGCTTATTTTCATTAGGCCAAAAGAGTATGTCTGTCTGTCTGTCTATCTATCTATCTATCAATAAAATAT
>NW_006399762.1:11416481-11431068 GCF_000299155.1 Elephantulus edwardii
TGTTGTTGTTGTTAAGTGCCGTCGAGTTGCAGGCGACTCATAGCGACCCTATGAAGGAGAGTCCTCGACGCTTGGGTGCCTTTCATCCTCTCTCCCAGTTCATAGGGTGTCCAATGGTTGGCTACCCAATGCGGACTGAGAGTGGGATGGAGCACCCCGATTAAACAAGTGTGGAGTTCATATGGTACTTCCTGAAATTTCTGAGAGTCAATCAATTCTTTCTGATACAATAACTCTGTATTCCCTCCATCTTCTTTTTATGCTTTCTGGGTCATTCAACACATTGCCCATAACATCTTTGAACATTGCAACATGAGGCTTAAATTTGTTTTTCAGTACTTTCAGCTTGATAAGTGCAGAGTGAATTCTTCCCTTTTTAATCTCCAATTTCAGCGCTCTCCCCATTCCATTATAGTATTTTGCTTTGTGCTCCTTAGCTGACATTTGGAATCATCTGTTCAACTCTTTAACTTCGACAAGTTTTCCTTTGATTTGGCTTCTTGACATTCCAGTAAATTTTTTATAGTCTCTTCAGACATGTATTTTGATTTTTTTCTTTCTCCTCTGTTTTTAGGGAGACCTTTATAGCCACATCTGTAAAAATAAATCAGCCTACGTGTCTAATAGACATTTGGTGAAGGCCTTGGACTCTGCAACAAGTTGTGCCAAGAAATATGGAGAACAACCACTTGGCCAACTGACTGGAAGAGATCTATATTTGCTCCCATTCCAAAGAAATGTGAGTCAACAGAATGAAGAAATTATCAAACAATATCATTAATATCACATGCAAAATACCAGAAGAATGTCTATCTGTGTTTCATTGATTATGCAAAGGCATTTGACTGTGTGGATCATAACAAACTGTGGCTGACTCTGAGAAGAATGGGAATCCCAGAACATTTAATAGTGCTAACGCGAAACCTATACTTGGACCGAGAGGCAGTAGTCAGAACAGAGCAGGGTAACACTGCATGGTCCAAAATTGGGAAGGGTGTACACCAGGGATGCATCCTGTCTCCATACATTTCCAACATGTATGCAGAGCAGATTATCCGAGAGGCTGGGCTCTATGAGCAGAATTGTGGCATCAGGATTGGTGGAAGATCTATTAACAATCTGCGTTATGCAGATGACACAACCCTGCTTGCCCAAACTGAGGAGGACCTCATGTACTTGCTGCAAAGGGTCAAGGACTGCAGCCTTCAGTATGGACTGAGGCTCAATGTCAAGAAGACAAAGATTCTCACCACTGGACCAATTGGCAGCGTCAGGATGGATGGTGAAGAGATTGAGAGTGTTCACAGCTTCACTTTGCTCGGCTCCACAGTCAACACTCTTGGCACCAGCAGTCAGGAAATCAAAAAGCCTATCGCGATGGGAAAGTCCGCTGTTAGGGACCTCTCTAAAGTACTCAGGAGCAACGGTGTCTCTCTGGAGACTAAGGTGCACCTGATACAGGCCATGGTATTTGCAATTACTTGCTATGCATCAGAAAGCTGAACAATGAGTAGGGATGATAGAAGGAGAATTGATGCCTTTGAGCTGTGGTGCTGGAGAAGAGTACTGAATGTACCATGTACTGCCAGGAAAACAAACAGATCCATCTTGGAGAGGATTAAACCAAGCTACTCTTTGGAGGCAAGGATTCTGGGGCTTCATCTGACATACTTTGGACATGTTGCCAGGAGGGACGGTTCCTTGGAGAAGGACATCATGCTTGGGAGGGTGGAGGGACAGCGCAGGAGGGGAAGACCGTCTATGAGGTGGACTGATTCAGTGACTGGGGTAATCGGGATGGGTGTGTCAGAGGCAGTGCGGTTGGCGCAGGATAGAGCAGGGTTTAGGGCTGTTGTGCATAGGGTCGCTATGATTCTCAAACGACTCGACGGCACATAACAACAACAACAAGATTGACAAACAGTAAGATTATCGGGTCTTTTTTTAAATAATTATCACAAATCTGAAGAACTGCCAATTAATGAATGGAGAAAAGATGGAGAATCCTTATTAAGGAAAAAGCTGGAGAGGTATTTTTAGCACATTGTTAAATATTGGACACAGCCCACCTTCCTGAAGAAGCTGTTTTAACAATTCAGACTCAGGTTATTTTTCAGAAATTTTTCTTTTTGACTGGAATGCAAAAGTTTGGAACATCGAAGAAGGAAGGATCAGTACTGGGAAAACATGGACTCAGTGACATAAACAAAGCTGGAGACAAAATGAGAGAATTCTGTATATTCAATGGCTCATTCATTGCAAATACCTTTTATAAGAAACACAAATAAAGATCATACACATGGATTTCACCTGATGGTATGCATAGGAATAAAACTGATCACATCAGTCGAAAGAATCACTGGAAAAACTCACTATCATCTGTGAATATCAGTATTTAGGCCAGGTACTGATTGTGGAACAGACCACCAACTACTCATATGCAAGTTTAAGCAGAAGTTGAAGACAATTAAATCAAATGTATAGGAAGGAAAATTTGACCTTAAGTTTATCCCACTCAAATATCTAAACAATCTCTGGAACAAGTTCGAAGCCCTGAAGATCAATGAGTGAAGACCAAATGAGTTGTGGGAGGATATGAAGAATATCATCCATGAAGAATACAAAAGTCATTAGAAAGACAGACAGAGGAGGAAGAAAAGACTGAGATGCATACCAGGCGAGACACTGAATATTGCACTAGAGCACCAAGAAACCAAAGCAAAGGGAAGAAATTAATAAACTAAGGAGCTGATCAGAAGATTTTAAAGGACAGCTCAAGAATACAAAGCAAAGTGTTACAATGAAATGTGTAAAAAGCTGGAGTCAGAAAATCAAAAGGGCTGAACTTTCTTAATATTTCTTAAGCTGAAGGAATTGAAAAACAAATTCAAGCCATGAGTTGTAATTTTTATAGTTGCTTTAGGCAGAATTTTAAATAACCCAAGAAACATTAAAAGAAGATGGGAGGAGTATACAGGTTAACTGTACCAAAAAGAACTGGTTGACACAGAACAATTTCATGAAACAATTTATGAGCCAGAGCCTGTGATGATAATGGAAGAATTCAAGGTGTTCTGAAAGAATTGACAAAAAACAAGTCTCCAGGAATTGATGACGTACCAATTGGCATATTTCAACAAAAAAATGCTGCCCTAGATGTCCTCACTAACTTGTGCCAAGAAATCTAGAGGACAACAAACTGACCAGCTGACAGGAAGAGATCTATGTGTGCTCCCATTCCAAAGAAATGTGAGTCAACAGAATGAAGAAATTATCAAACAATATCATTAATATCACATGCAAACAATGTTCTGCTGGAAATTACCCAAAAACTACTGGAGCAGTATGTCAACAGACAACTGCCAAATGAGCGGGCTGGGTTTAGAAGAGGTCATGGTACTAGGGATATTATAGCTAATGCTAGATGGATCTTGGCTGGAAAAAAAGCAGAGAGTACCAGAGGAATGTCTCTCTGTCCTTCATTGACTTTGAAAAGGTATTTGACTGTGTGGATCACAACAAATTGTGGCTGACTCTGAGAAGAATGGGAATCCCAGAATATTTGGTTGTGCTTATGCAAAACCCATACTTGGACCAAGAGGCAGTGGTCAGAACAGATGAATGAGACACTGCATGGTTCAAAATCTGGAAGGGTGTACGCAGAGGATGTATTCTGTCTCCATACCTTTTCCATCTATACGCAGAACAGATCATCCGGGAAGCTGGGTTATATAAGGAGTAAGGTGGCATAAAGACTGGAGGAAGATTCATCAAATATCTGAGTTATACAGATGACACAACTCTACTGGCTGAAACTGAGGAGGACCTGAAACACGTGAATCAAGGACTGCAGCCTTCAGTATGGATTGAAGCTCAACATCAATAATACAAAAATTCTCTCCACTGAGTCAACTGTCATTATGATGGATAGGGAAGAAATTGAGATTGTTAACAGCTTTAATTTGCTTGGCTCTACAATCAACATTCTTGATATCAACAGCCAGGAAATCAAGAGATGAATTGCATTGAGATATTCAGCTGTCAGGGAGCTGAGCAACAATGTCACTCTGGAGATTAAGGTCTGCCTAATGCAGACCATAGCCGTCACAATTGCTTGTTATATGCCAGAAAGCTGGAAAATGACTAGGGATGATAGAAAGAGAATTGATGCCTCTGAGCTGTGGTGCTGGAGAAGAGTGATGAATATACCATAGACTGTTGTTGTTATGTGCCGTCAAGTCGTCATAGACTACCAGAATAAAAACCAGGTTCATCCTAGAGATGATGAAGCCAGGCTGCTCCTTGAAGGTAAGGATTCTGAGCCTTCTTCTGACATATTTGGGCATGTTGCAAAAAAGGATCAGTCCTTGGAGAGGGACATCATGCTTGGAAGAGTGGAGGGGCGGAGAAAGAGAGGAAGACCATCGATGAGTGACTGGGTTAAAGAGGGTAGGTGTGTCAGAGACAGTAAATTTGGTACATGATAGGACAGGTTTCAGGGCTGTTGTACATAGGGTTGCTATGATTCACAAGTGACTAAACGGCACATAACTAAAACAACAGAAGTGAAAAATGGTGAGTACTGTATTACTGTAGTGTTCAAGTCTAAATTACATATGTTGAACAGCAGCATACTGTTAAAATCATTTTGTCACCATCTTTCACTCTACAGCAGTTATGTATGTATGTGTATGTATCATAATGATATTTATAAAAAATGATATTCATTTTTTTATCCAGAAAAGGTGACCCAACAGAGTGTGGAAATTTTTGTACAATATCACACGCAAGCAAAATCCACTTAAGATCATACAGAAATGAGTGGATTGACAGAGACTACCAGAAATACAAGCTGGGTTGAGAAGAGGTCATCGGACTAGAGGCATGACTGCCAATGTCAGATGGACTTTGGCAGAAAGCAAAGTGTACCAGAGGGATATCTATCTGTGTTTCATTGACTATGCAATGGCATTTGACTGTGTGGCTCACAAAAAATTGTGGTTAACCTTGAGGAGAATGGGAATCCCAGAACACTTGATTGTGCTTACGTGAATACTATAGTTGGATTAGGAAGCAGCCCTCAGAACAGAGCAGGGAAACACTGCATGGTTCAAAATTAGGAAGGGAGTGCATCAGGGATGTGTCCTGTCTTCAAACCTTTTCAATCTATATGCAGAAAAGATCATTCAGGTTGCTGAACTTTATGAGGAAGTGGTGCATCGGGATCGGAGAATACTCATCAACAATCTACATATACAGATGACACAACCTAGTTGGCTGAAACTGAAGAGTACTGGAATCACTTGCTGCAGAATATCTAGGACTTTAATCTTCAATATGAGTTGAAGCTCAACATCAAGAAGACAGATTCTCACCAATGGACCATCTGACTGCACCATGATAGATGGAGTAAGATTGAAGTTGCTAACAATTACAGCTTGCTCAGATTCTCAATTTATTGGCACCAATAGTCAGAAAATCAAAAGACAGATCACATTAGGTAAATTTGCTGTCAAGGACATTTCCAGAGTACTGAGAAGCAACAATGTCAGTCTAGAGACTAAGGTGTGTCTGCTCCATGCTATGGTCTTCAAAATTACTTGTTATGCCTCAGAGAGCTGGACAATGACTAAGGAGTATAGAAGAAGAAATGATGCCTTTGAGTTGTGGTGCTTGAAAAGAGTCATGAACACACCATGAATTAACAAGGAAACAAATAAGTCTGTCTTAGAGAGGATGAAGTCAAGTTTCTCCTCAGTGGCTAAGATTTTGAAGCTCTGTCCCACACATTTTTTTACATATGGCCAAGAGAGACCCATTTGTGGAGAGGGACATCATGATTGGAAGGGTGGAGGGACAGCACAGGAGAGAAAGACACAGGAGGAGATGGATTGAAATTATAACTAGCGCGATGGGGATTGATGTGTCATAATTAGTGAAACTGGCTCAGGACAGGGTGTTGTACATAGGGTTGCTATGAGTCATAGGTGACTTGACAACAATAACAACAAGAATTAGCAATCATTTTCTATGCTTTTTAATTTGGATAATGTTTTTGCAAGGAGCTTCAAAGACAGAAAATCAGTTTTTTAAAAATGAGTCATTAAGAAATTAGTTTCTTAATTTTTACCTTTTTAGTCAACTGTATACAGTTGGAATTGTTCTATTTAAGCTTTTAAATATTTTATACCAACAGATTTTAATATCAATATTTAAAACAGAATAAATTCTAATACATATGTTATTTCACCTTAGAATATATTTTATTAATAAAAACTAAAGAGCTAAAGGCTGATAACAATTTGTGAAGATTTACTTTTGTCTTAACCATTTTAATGTCTCTATCTGTATTAAACAAGTTTATTTTTACACTAATCTTTGCAGGAAGAATAATAAATGTTCCAGTTACATAGTAAGAAATATGAGCATAAAATATAAGTGAGCACTTCCGATTGAGAGTATTTAAGTAGAAGTTAGCAGTTAATTCTCAGTCTTCTTTTCTAATAACATTAAACTATAGTTATGACTAATGAAATAATTTACAATTTATTAATACTTAAAATATACTTAATTGCATAACAATGTAGTAATTCTTTGTTATAAATAATGTTGATATGCATGTAGTTTAAACATTTCAATGTTATAACTTCAGTTTCTTTACCTAATGTAACTATACCATGCTAGGTAAAAGGAGCTCCTCTGCAATTAAGACTATATAAAAATCACTGGAAGTTCAGTTCTCACTCAGTGGCAATGAGTCCTGAGCGAAATTTTATTTTAAGACAATTCTGAGGCTGTTTATATATTTAAATGATTATAAAGATATTATTTCCTTGATCTGAGATTATATCTATATATCCCTCTGTAAAATCCATCCATTAGAATCTATGTGTTACATTAAAACTCATAGATCATATATGAATTATTTTCTCCAAGGCAAACTGAAGACCATCATTGTATTTCTCGTTTTCTGCTTTCTACTATAAAATTAGATAAGAATACAGAATGTGTTTGTTATTGGCAGATAGTATCCTAATATGTATCATAGATACCATTTATCTCATTAATGTGACATAACCTATAATAAAATTAAGATGATTTGAGAAGTTGAATATCTTCACAGACAATTTAATAAATGCATCACAGGAAAGATTATGTTAGATACAAAATTGTTTAATGTCAAGTAGAAATACAACTCTAAATTTCCAGAGTTATGTTTCTGCTATTATTTGTATATTCATCTGATAAAGCTTAAGTTAATTTCTGTTGCCAGTGAATTCTGGTTAGTTTGCACAGTGCTATAGACAACACCATTGGAGCTACTCTACTACTGAGTTTTAGATTGCCTATTTAATAAAAGGTAACACCTACAAATATACTGTTTAATAATCTCACATACTTAGCATTTGAAAAACATTTCTCATACAAATACTTCTCTGACTAAACATTTGTGAAGCCCAAAGATCTTACTTCAATTCTACTACAATTTATCCTCTCATGACTTGTCTTAAATTATTTCATCTCTGAAATATTACAATTCAACCTATATATAAAATAGTTCTTATATTGTTGGGTTTTGTTTGTTTGGTATTGGGGTATTTTTTCCCCCTTGCAAGCATGACTTAAACTGAAGCTTTTAGAATATTAAAAGCTTTTATTTACAATCAGTATGATAACTAGATTCTGAATGGATTTTCATTCTCTCTTAACTAAATTAAGATTTACACTTCAACCTTCATTCTTGGTAGAGCTTTCTTCTTTCTTTCCCTTTACAACATTGTCCTTTTTCAATGTCTATCAACAAATCTCAAAATTACGCTAGTATTTTTTTTTACCTTTTGTGCTCCCTATGTCTTTGCCACAGAAAAATTATTAAAGAGAAAGAAAAACATACCCTAGTATCCTTGTGCCAATTCTTCTCTTTTGTCTCACATTTTCCATTACACTTATTTTATACTATCATTAGTAAAATGTTATAGTTTGGTTTTAGAGATGATAGACTGAAAGGAAGACAATACATAAAATATTTTGGTAGCACCCATGCATGACAGAGTTTGACGACATTCTTGTCATTATCCAATCAATCTCTCTCTGTCTTATTCATTGTCAGTGATTTAGAATTATTTCATAGCTGACCTTACAAGCGTGTTGTGGAACACTGTAAACCACACAAGGCAAAATTGATAATGTTTCTCCTTTGAGGTTAATAATGAATTTCAAACCCCAGGAACATGCGTTCAGTTTGTTAGATGCTCAATATCCTATAGATGATACCACCAACGCTCCCTTATCCAATGATAAAAAGAGGGAAAATTCTGTCTAGGAAGAAGGGAATGTCAGGATACAGTGATGGAGTCAAGTAACAAGGAAAGCGTGTATCCGCTGTTTCTGCAATGATCTATATTCTTGTCGCCATTCTAGTTCTATATTTAGAGCTGTTAGCAGTGCAATTATTTCTCAGTACTAACTAAAGGCTATCTCCAAAATACTGCTATTTCCTTTCATATTTATTACTCTTTTCTAATTCTTTCCTTGAATGTGCTATTCTCTTACCTGTTGTGATAGAATTAATTGTTGATATACCAGAACATTTAATTGTGCTAATACGAAACCTATACTTGGACCAAGAGGCAGTAGTCAGATCAGAGCAGGGTAACACTGCATGGTTCAAAATTGGGAAGGGTGTACGCCAGGGATGCATCCTGTCTCCATACCTTTTCAACATGTATGCATGTATGCAGAGCAGATTATCCGAGAGGCTGGGCTCTATGAGGAGAATTGTGGCATCAGGATTGGTGGAAGATCTATGAACAATCTCCGTTATGCAGATGACACAACCTTGCTTGCTGAAACTGAGGAGGACCTCATGCACTTGCTGCGAAGGGTCAAGGACTGCAGCCTTCAGTATGGACTAAGGCTCAACATCAAGAAGACAAAGATTCTCGCCACTGGACCAATTGGCAGCGTCAGGATGGATGATGAAGAGATTGAGAGTGTTCACAGCTTCACTTTGCTCGGCTCCACAGTTAACACTCTTGGTACCAGCAGTCAGGAAATCAAAAAGCGTATCGCGATGGGAAAGTCTGCCGTTAGGGACCTCTCAAACGTACTCAGGAGCAACAGTGTCTCTCTGGAGACTAAGGTGTGCCTGATACAGGTCATGGTATTTGCAATCGCTTGTTATGCATCAGAGAGTTGGACAATGACTAGGGAGGACAGAAGGAGAGTGGATGCTTTTGAGCTATGGTGCTGGAGAAGGGTACTGAATGTACCATGTACTGCCAGGAAAACAAACAGATCCATCTTGGAGAGGATTAAACCAGGCTGCTCCTTGGAGGCAAGGATTCTGGGGCTTCGTCTGACATACTTTGGACATGTTGCCAGGAGGGACGGGTCCTTGGAGAGGGACATCATGCTTGGGAGGGTGGAGGGACGGCGCAGGAGGGGAAGACCCTCTATGAGATGGATTGATTCGGTGACTGGGGTAATCGGGATGGGTGTGTCAGAGGCGGTGCGGTTGGCGCAGGATAGAGCAGGGTTTAGAGCTGTTGTGCATGGGGTCGCTATGAGTCGGAAACGACTCGATGGCACATAACAACAACAACAACATGTGTTCATCATTAATTTATTAGAGTGAAATTTATTAGTATGAAAATGGTCCATTAAATGTTGCACTTCTAACTGAAAGTCAGGGTCTCTCTGAAAATTCAAATATACCAGTCACTCCAGGAAAATCAATGAAAGATCAGCTATGACTTGGTTGAGACTAGAAGCAATGCGTTGAGGTGAATATTTAGAATTATTTTTAAAAATATTAATTAAAAATGCAGAAATTTAACTATAAAGTAAATATCTTATGTTGTATTTTGCATTTTGACAATTATTAAATCAATCTTTTAACATTACAAATGCTATTCAAGTGTGTATATATATATATTCATATCTTTAAAATGTTAAAAAAAGGAATTATCAATAGTTGTTGTTGCTGTTGTTATGTGCCATCCACTCGCTTGCTACTCATAGCGACCCTATGTACAACAGCCCTAAACTCTGCTCTGTCCTGTGCCAATCGCACTGTCTCCGATACACCCATCCAGATTACCCAAGTCACTGAATCAATCCACCTCATAGAGAGCCTTCCTCTCCTGCACTGTCCTGCCACCCTACCAAGCATGATGTCCCTTTCCAAGGACCGGTTCCTCCTCACAACACGTCCAAAATATGTCAGAGGAAGCCTCAGAATCCTTGCTTCCAGGGAGCTGCCCAGTTTAACCCTTTCCAGGATGAATCTGTTTGTTTTCTTAGGAGTCCATGGTACTTTCAATACTCTTCTCCAACACCACAGCTCAAAGGCATCAATTCTCCTATCCTCCCTAGTCATTGTCCAACTCTCTGATGCATAACAAGTGATTGCAAAGACCATGGCCTGTATCAGATGCACGTTCATCTCCAGAGAGAAACCATTGCTCTTCAGAACTTTAGAAAGATCTCTAACAGCAGACTTTCCCATCGCAATATGTCTCAATTTCCTGGTGCCAAGAGTATTGACTGTGGAGCCAAGCAAACTAAAGTTGTGAATAACCTCAATCTCTTCAGCATCCATCCTGATGTTGCCAATTGGTCTAGTGGTGAGACTCTTTGTCTTCCTGACATTAAGCCTCAATCCATATTGGAGGCTGCAGTCCTTGACCCTCTGAAGCAAGCACTTCAGGTTCTCCTCAGTTTCAGCAAGCAGGGTTGTGTCATCTGCATAATGCAGATTGTTGATAGATCTTCCACCAATCCGGATACCACATTTCTCCTCATAGAGCCCAGCCTCCCAGGTAATCTAATTTGTTCTGCATACAGGTTGAAAAGGTATGGAGACAGGACACATCCCTCCCATACGCCCTTCCCAATTTTGAACCATGCAGTGTTTCCTTGCTCTGTTCTGACAACTGCCTCTTGGTCCAAGTATAGGTTTCACAATTGCACGATCAAGTGTTCTGGGATTCCCCTTGTTCTCCAGTCAGCCACAGTTTGTAGAGGGGCCAGAAAGAAATCTGCACAGGGAGAGAAGTGGACAGCACAAAGGACCTGGGAAATCTCCGCCCACCAAACAAGTAAAAAAGAAGACCTCAAGGTGGCGCAGAAATAGAGCCAAGAAAAAGAAACTATCTACATGCTAGTTCTACAGGACACATCACCTTCGCTTGGGAAACATTACCACTAAACTGAAGAGACACCGGTCACAGAATAAAAAATTGTCACCAGCTGAGGTATTTGGAATCACAGAAGCCAAGGAAGCTTCAGGTATAATGTAACAGATCAAGGGCTGGACAATGGGAGATAGATGTTGAAGGGAGTGGGTAGAAGTGGATGGGTATCTTGATGGATGGTGGAACAGGGAAATAAGTGGGTCAAGACACTTGTGCCAAGGGCAGGGACAACACTGGAACTAATGGTTAATTGCACAATAAGGGATATATCTTTCACTTTTTCTGTAAAATGCTTGTATGTCAGATAGTTCTCTAAATCTGAATATGCAGATTAAGACAGACTAGGAAGAAGGATTGGCAATGGACTTCTTAAATTGCGGGCCGCTGAAAATCCTATGTACAACCGAGCACACTAGATTAACAGAAAGGGCAACTGAGGTAGAGCTTTCAAGTATGGAAATACAAAGGAAGTGAACAGTTGTTAAGCAGACATTAGTGATTGGAACATGGAATGTGAGAACCATGAATGCAGGAAAATTAGATATTGTTAAGAAAGAAATGTTGACATACTAGGCATTGGTGAGACGAGACGGATCAACCTTTGGTATTTTGAGTCCAATGTGTAAAGTTGACGTTGACCCTGGAGGACATTATGCTGAGTGAAATAGCTCAGTCACAAAATGACAAATACTATATGGTATCACTGATGTAGAATGAGGCTGACATCGGGCTGGGGGTAAGACTGACAAAAACTGGATAAATGATGTTTACTGCATTGAAGCCGATGAGGGAGAGAATAGTTTAAAAGTAATATATTTTAGGGCATTATGATTATCATAAGAGTCCGGATTAAGGGTTGCAGAGTGGAGTATACTCGGGGTGGGGGTGAGGGTGGGGGTGTGAGAGAGATTGTGTACCAATTAAGGAGTTTTTTTTTCTTTTGCTTTTCAAGGTGAGGAGGAACTGGGGGGGGGGCGGGGAGAAAAGTGCAACAATGAATGAATGGAAATCCAAAATCTCTGTAGATGTTCATTGAAATTAATTTAAAAAAAGGTATTTGTGCTGACTAACTCATTGAATACACAAAACTCATTCTATTTCAGGCCTCTTTTCTGTCACCAAGTCCGCATTTTCTGAATATCATTTATTCTTAATTATTTCCAAATTTTGAACTCAAGTCATCCATTATCACTAACAACTCTTGTTTTCATGTTTAAAGTATTTTGGACAAGATTTGGTAAAAAATATCTTCAGTTTTCTCCACTTTAGCTTTAGCTGTTGGTGTGTATATTTGAAAAATTGCCATATTTAAAGGACTTTCTTGTACGGGTATGTATGTACAAAATTCTATTAATTAAACATTATACTTCAGTTTAATATTTTAAATTATCTTTTTATCTATTAATACACCACCATCATTTCTATTTCTCATTCACAGCGTAGTATACTCTGTGATTATCTGACTCAAAATGGCCAAAGCCAGTCAATCTCATCTCACTAATGCCTGGAATGTCAATGTTCATACTTTCCATTTCATTTTTCCCAATTTGTAGTTTCCAAACTGTATTCTTCATATATCCTATTCCCCAGTTATTCAAGAGTACTTGCAGCAGTTTCTCCCCATTTTTACTGACTTCCAGTGTGAATCCTACCTCTTAGAGTAGCGTAACTATAGATAAAGTATAATAATGGAAACTGCAGAAATCTAGAATGGGAGAATTAAAAGGGAAAGAACTCACTCAGCATTTCTTAAGCTAAAAGAATTAAAAAACAAAAATCAAGTCTTGGGTTTAAATACTTAGGGTTTCTATGATTAAAATCTTGAATGAATATCATAAGAAGATGAAGAGAATACACAGAATCACTGTATCAAGAGAAATTAGCTGACATAAAACTATTTTAGGAAGTATCAACTGATAAAGAGCCAATAGTAATGAAGGAAAAGATACAAGCTTCCCTAATGACATTGTCAAAATATAATGCCCCAGGAACTGATGGGATATAAATGGGCGTGTTTTAGGTGATATATATATATAGCCCAGGATGTGCTCACCAGTCTATGCCAAGAAATTTGGAAAACAGCTGCCTGGCCAACTGACTAAAAATATTCATATTTCCCCTTGAGAGATGCAAGTTTCCACTCCAAAGAAGGGTGATTAAAAAGTATGCGGAAATTCTCAAACAATATCATTAATACCACATGTAAGCAAAATATTACAGAAGAGCACTTAAAAAAATGTCTAAAGTAATACATAGAAAACTGCCAAGTAATCAAACTGGATTTAAAAGAAGCCATGGAACCAGGGTATTTCATTGCTGATGTCATAGGGATCCTGGCTGAAAGCAAATAACAGTAGAATGTCTATTTGTGCTTTTTTTACTATGCAAAGATATTTAACTGTGAGAATAATAATAAGTTACGTCTGACATTGAAAATGGGAATATCAGAACACTTGAGCTCATGTAAAATCTAAATCAAGACCAAAGGCACTTATGTGAACAGATCAGAAAAGCCTGTGTCAAGGTTGTATCCTTTCACTATACCTATACAATTTATATGCTGACCAAATTATTTGTGAAGTTGGACTCTACAAAGTAGAATGTGGTACCAGAGCTACAGAAAAACTCATCATTAACCACTGCATGAAGCCTTGCTTTCTGGAAGTGAGAAGACTTTGAGGTACTTACTACAAAAGATCAAACACTGTTGTCTAAAATATTTATTTTATTTCAGTGTCAAAATTCTCACCACTAGACTGATGGGTGACATCAGTACAAATGGAGAAAAGACTGATACTATCAACAACTTCATTTTATTTGGGTCTATAATGAAAAATACACTTAGTACTAACAGTCTGGAAATCAGTAGACACATTGCATTGGGAAAGTCTACAGCCAGGGACCTCTCCAAACTACCAAGGAACAATGACTTTAGTCAGAGAACTAAGGTGTACTTGATTCAGACTTTGTTAGTTTTTTTTTAAATAACTTTTTATTATTTTGGGGGGTGTACTGTCAAGTCAGATCTGACTGGTAATGAGGAGACTGTCCCTCCTTCTTCAGCAGAACATCTGGTGAATTCGAACCACACACCTCTGGAATTGCAGTGCAGTTTCTTGCCACTAGGCCACCAGAGCTCACCCAGACTTTGCTTTTAAAAAACACTTGCTATGCATCTGAGAGCTGGACAATGAGTAAAAATGAGAAAGGAGAATTGATGCCTTTAAACAGTGATTTTGGAGAAGAATACTGAACACATCTTGGAGAAGGAACAGCCTCCAAAAAAGAGAATGCTCTTTTTAGACAAGAATGGAAAAGCTTTGTCTTTTTTTTTTTCTATAATTATATTTTATTAATTTTCATAAACATTTACAGAGATTTTGGGCTTC
>NW_006399762.1:11434393-11470121 GCF_000299155.1 Elephantulus edwardii
CAATAGTCTGTTTTTCCTGTCTTTTGATGTGTTTGCTTATTGCTATAAGTTGACCTCTGATTACTGCTTTGGCTGTTTCCCAGAGGTTTTGGTAAGTGGTGTTTTCATTGTCATTAGTACTTTGAGCATGTTGGTAGAAAAAACTATTCCTTGTAGAAGGACATTATGCTTGAAAAGGTGGGGGACTGTGAAAGAGAGGCAGATACTTACTAAGTGGATTGATACAGTGACTTTAGCAACGAGCTTGAATGTGTCAGAGATTGTGAGGCTAGCACAAGGGAGGGCAAGATTCAGAACTGTCAATAACAGGGTTTCTATGAATCATAATCAACTTGATAATGTTGTTGTTAAGTGCTGTCAAGTTGCAGGTGACTCATAGCGACCTTATGAACGAGAGTCCTCAATGCTTGGGTGTCTTTCATGCTCTCTCCAGGTTCATAAGGTTTCCAAAGGCAAGCTATTATGGAAATGGATGCCACTCCTCCTTCCAAGCTTGTTTTAATTGGGAAGCTCCAGCCACTCTCTGTCCGCACTGGGTAACCAACCATTAACACATTTGACACATCAATGTCAGTGTTCAGCCTCACAGCAACCACAAGTTACCACTGTACGGCAACTTGTACACCAGGGCTATACAACCTAGAGGAATGTCTGAACAAAAACAATGAAAGACAGGCCTGAGGGCCGCGGATTAAAAGTCATCCACGTTCGGCTTGGTCGCATCGCTTTCTGTCCACTGGGCCAGCTCATCTCTCTCTCTATGTTGTTAAGTGCCGTTGATTCACAGGCCACTCAGAAGGATAGTCCTCAACACTTGGGTGTCTTTCATCGTTTCTCCAGGTTCATAGGGTTTCCGGAGGCAAGCTATTACAGAAGTGGGGGTTGGCAGAGCAGACTTGCCAGATGAACTGGTGGTCTGGGACAAGGAGTTTGCCAGCATTTGGGCATGCTGGGCTGGTAAGACACTGAAAGGTTGGGAGATTTAATGTTAGCTGAATCCGGACTCTGACTTTGGGAGATTTGATGTTAGCTGAATCCGGACTCTGGCTTCTTGAGGTGCCGCAGGTTTGAGGGCTACTGGCAGTTGTAGTGTTCTGCGGCCCTCGGGCCAATCTTTCATTGTTTTTGTTCAGACATTCCTCTAGGTCTATAGCCCTGGTGCACAAGTTGCCATACAGCGGTAACTTATAGTTGCTGTGATGCTGAACTGATGTGTCAAATGTGTTAATGGTTGGTTACCCAATGCAGACAGAGAGTGGGGTAGAGCTCCCAGATTAAAACAAGCTTGGAAGGAGGAGTGGCATTCACTTTCATAATAGCTTGCCTCCAGAAACCCTATGAACCTGGAGAGAGCATGAGAGACACCTAAGTGTTGAGGACTCTCCTTCATAGGGTCATTATGAGTCGCCTGCGACTCAACGACACTTAACAACAATAATATCAGCATAGAGAGAGAGATCAGCTGGCACAGTGGACAGAAAATGATACAAATAACCCCATGTTCCAAATGTCTTTAAAAATATTATAAATTTCCCTAGATATTTGTTTCAATATATGGAGTTTAATTTTGTAAAAAAACTGTTTTCAAATAAAGATTGACATATTAAAATTGAGCATTTGTTTCAAGTGAGAGTAAATGAGACACCCATATCTTAGACTGTCATGTGATTTTTTTTCTTTCTGAAACTGAGGAGGACCTGATGCGCTGCTGCAGGAGGTCAAGGACTGCAGCCTTCAAGATGGACTGAAGCTCAATATCAAGAAAACAAAGATTCTTACTACTGGGTACATTGTTGTTGTTAGGTGCCATCGAGTTGCCTGCGACTCATAATGACCCGATGAACAACAGATCTGAACCCTATCTTATCCTGTGCCATCTTCACACTTTCTGACACACTAGAGCCCCTTACAGCAGTCACCTTGTCAATCCACCTGGTCAAGGGTCTTCCTCTTCTTCATTGACCCTCTACCCTTCTAAGTATCATGTCTCTCTCCAAGGATTAGTACATCCTAGCAACATGCCTAAAGTATGCTAGGCAAAACCTTATCCTTGCCTCCAAAGAGCACCCCAGCTGTACCATCTCCAAGACATATTTAATTCTTCTTTGGGCAGTTCAGTACTCATCTTCAACACCACTATTCAAAGGCATCAATTCTTTTTCTGTCATCTCTATTCATAATACAGGTCTCAGATGCGTAGATAATAATTGGAAAGACCATGGCCAAATCAGACACACCTTAGTCCTCAAACTGACATCCTTACTCCTGAATAAGTTGGAGAAGTCCCTAACTATAGGTTTTCCAAATGCAATATATTACCTGATATATTCAAGAGTATTAAATGTGGGTCCAAGTAAGATGACGTTGTTGACAGCTTCAGATTCTTTTCTATCCACCATGATGTTGCCTATTCATCCAGTGTAAGAATATTGTTTTCTTGGCATTAAGGTTCAATTCATATTGAAGGCTGCATTCCTTGATCTTCTGCAAAAAGTGCTTCAAGTCCTCCCTTTTATCTGGTGCCACATTCCTCTTCACAAAGTCCAACTTCTCGAATAATTGTTCAACATATAAATTGAATATGGAAAGAAAATACAACCCTTACACATTCTTTCTTCATTTTAAACCATGAAGTGTTCCCCTGCTCTTTTCACACAAGAGTCTCATGGTCCAGGCATAGATTATACAAAAGCACAATTAAGTGTTCTGTGATTCTCATTCTTATCAATGTGAAAGTTAATTTTCTTCAATTATCAGGTTAATTCCTAGCAGATGTCCTTTTTTTAAAGTAAGACAATACTTTGATGGGACTGATCATCAGGTTCGTGGTTATTCCTGAAAAATCTGGTACAATTTGTCGTTTATCTCTGACATAGGTCTAAAACTTGAAAAATTAGATCCTTAGAACAAATGCTTTTAGGATACTTGTTTCAATTACTCCCACAAACAAACAAACAAAAACCAGACAAATAAACTAGCTATTTTAAAGGTATACCTCAAAATTTCTTATTCTTATTCTTTTAACCGAGTATTTTCTGATATAACAAAAAACAGATTGAGATATGTGTTAAAGAAAATTAAATGTTCTGTTCAGACGAAGGAGGCAACGCTATTGGCTACCACTGAAAGTAGTAAAATAAATGAGTCATTGTCTGATTTCCTTGTAGTGTGGACAGTATATAATGGCTAGAAACAGTTAACAAAGCTGAACCAAAGCATGCCTTTTTTACTTCAACTTTTTTGATGGCTTTTTCAATTTTTATGATTCGAAAGAGAGAGTAATTTACTCAGAATTACAGGCATAAATCTAAACTATATGTTACTGTTGGAAACTTCAGTGACCTTTCTGGTTTCTTACATTCCCTTTTTCTACAGATGTTATCAGATTTGGGGAACTTAAAATCTTTCTTCAAAATGTGTAAAACTCCTCATATATACCTATTTTAGTATTTTGTGACAGCTGACAATAAATTCTGTGTCTATAGTAGGAAAAACAGTGCATCTAACATATACTTCTCAAGATGACTGATAATAAAATAATAATAATGTTATTATTTTTCTTTAAAAATGCTCATAAGATTCTAAAACAATCGCAGAAAGATTTCAAATGAATTTTGGTATTCAAATGCATAGATTTTTAAATCGATTGCAAAATATGCTTCAAGATAATTAATTTCATTATATTGTTAAAAACTTTTCTTTACATCTAGATATTAAAAATAATATTCAAATAATAATATTGTAAAAAAGATTTATAATAAAATAATCTTGTTTCTGTATTAAAACTCATTGCCATTAAATTGGAACTGTCTCATAGCTAATTATCAAGTTTTCAGGGGAAGACATTTCACAGAAGGAAGTTGTCCGTTAACTAGTAGAGCAGCTGATGGTTTCAAACCATCCTCCTTTGTGTCAACAGCCCAACTTCCCACCCACTGGGTTACCAGAGCTACTATTTTTCACATCTAGATGTGATCTATAATTGATTATGGATGTGAACGTCTCTCTGAAAGGTCCAGAGGGAGTAAAAATAACAGAGTCTCACTGCCTCAGAGCAGAAAGCGGATAAAAAGCCCATAGCCCAGCCTTATGGTGCCTAGAGTGACAAACAGCAAAAGGTTCATTTATTTGTTGGTCACTCGGAGACTCACAATTATAGGACCAACAATGGGGTTAATTAGGAAAGAAAGTTTGAGAGTGGGGATGGCAAAGAATATCACCCAATACGAGTTCAGTTTTTAACTCAAGTTCCAAGACATATTCCTTAGTCAGTCTAGGTTCTGGCTTTAGTTCAGCCAAAAAGGAGAAGAAGAGGAGGGAGAAGATGGCCATAATCGCCCAGGTCTGCCCCACCCAGGGTGGCTGTGATCCTTTGGCCAGAGAGCATGCTGCTGTGTACGTGGGAGTAGTGTGGTGTTGTGGCGGTCTCTGGAGAAAGGTGACTTAGCCTCCAGGAACCAGGGAAGCCACGCTTGGCCTTGGGTTGAAGGCAGCAGCGGCTCAAGCCCAAAAGGAGAAGAAGAGGAGGGAGGAGACGGCCATAATTGCCCAGGTCACTTGTGGTTGCTGTGAGGCTGAACCCTGTGACACGGATGTGTCAAATGTGTTACTGGTTGGCTACCCATTGTGGACTGAGAGTGAGGTGGAGCTCCCCATTAAACAAGTGTGGAAGGAGGAGTGGCATCCACTTCCATAATAGCTTGCTTCTGGAAACCCTATGAACCTGGAGAGAGGATGAAAGGTACCGAAGCGTTGAGGACTCTCCTTCATAGGGTCGCTATGAGTCGCCTGCGACTCGATGGCACTTAACAAAAACAACAACAATGTTATATGTATCTTGGCTGAAAGTGGAGAGTAGCAGTCTGTGTTTGCTTGACTGTGCAATAGCTTTTGACTGTGTGGATCATGACAAACTGTGACTAACCCAAAGAATGGGAATCCCAGAACACTTGACTGTGTTTATGTGAAACCTATCCTTGTATTAGGAGGCAGTTGTCAGAACAAAGCAAGGAAACACTGGATGTTTCAAAATCAGGAAGAAAGGGTATATACCAGGGATGTGTTCTATCTCCATACTTGTCCATCTATGTGCAGAACAGATCATCTGGGAGGTTAGTCTATGAGGAGGAATGTGGTATCAAGATTGGAGGAAGATTCATCAGCAACTTGCGTTATACTGATGATACAACCTTGCTTGCTGAAACTGAGGAGGACCTGAAGCACTTGCTGCATTAGGTCAAGGACTGTAGTCTTCAAAATGAATTGAAGTTTAACATTACAAAGACAACAATTCTAACCACTGAGCTGATTGGCAGGACCATATTAGACAGTGAAGAAATTGACATTGTTAACAGCTTCAGATTGCTTGGCTTCACAATAAACATTCTTGGTACCAGAAGCCAGAAAATCAAAAGACAAATTGCATTTGGAAAATCTGCTGTCAGGAACCTCTTCAGAGTACTGCAAAGCAATGATGTCAGTCTGGATACTATGATACTATCTTGCTATGCATCATAAAGCTGGAAAATTACTAGAGAAGATAGAAGGAGATTTAATGCCTTTGAGCTGTGTTGCTGTAGAAAAGTATTGGATATACCATGGACTGCTAGGTGAAAAAAAAAACACAACAGGTTCATGCTAGAGAGGGTGAAACCAGGCTGCTTCTTGGAGGCAAGGATTCTGAAACTTTGTCTGACATACTTTGGACATGTTGCAAGAAGGAACCAGTCCTTGGAAAGGAACATCATGTTTGAGAGGGTGGAGAGACAATGCAAGAGTGAAAGACCTAAGATGAGAAGGATTAACTCAGTGACAGGGAAATAGGGGTAAGTATGTCAGGTTGGCTCTGGATAGAGAAGGATTCTGAGCTCTTGTACATAGGGTCTCTATGATTTGTGAGTGACTTGACAGTACCTAACAACACCATTTACATTTTGACTTGACTGTCATAACAATAATTATATATTCTTACATTTTAATTGAACAATTGTTATTTAAATATTTTAAAGTGTATAGTAAATAATGATTAATTTTACAAACATATTGATAGTATTTGTTATTCAAATTTTTTTATATCTTTATACATTATTCTTCAAGTGAACAAATTATGTTTGACTGGAAATTAATGAGTTAACTATGTAGGTTAGAATTATTTAATCTATTTTCTGACATAAGAATATAGAAAAATATGTACATTTGAAATTATAGCCACTATTAGAAAAGAGGGATTTAAGTGAAATAATGAAATTTTGTTTGAGAGCATTTCAATAAGTAATTTAATATTATTAATTTTACATCTTTATTAATATAATAGTTGTCCATGAAACTATGAATGAAATTATAATGTTCATAGCTTTCATATGTAAGTATAAATTATTTTCAGAAGTATTATAATAAAAATATTTTAATTGATTCATTTTCCTATGTAAAATGTGTTCATTGGAATTTTCAGTTACAGCCTGATAGAATATATATTAAATAGTATCGAGGTATCAAGAATGCAGGTTTTCATTATTTTCAGATTTGCATATTTGGACAAACCATTAAATTCTAAAATAAAGTAATCCCGTAAAAAGCATTAATGTATAAAAAGACATGTTGCTTAATATTTAGTTTACAACAGAAAAATGGAGATTTAGACAAAACTGCTGATGGAGGAGTTGTCTAACCATCAACAAACCATTAGCAATTCCATCTTATGTTCTACAATAAAACATGCTGTGTAGAAGTGATTGCATTTGAAGTTATTGGTACATTTGAATGCAAACTACCCAACCATGAAATATGAGGCTTCCATTTGCTATAAAAATAAATTAGGAAGCAATGTTTTTCTGGCAAAGCCATTTGAGCACCTCAGTTCATAACTATTCATGATACCATTAACAGATGTCTCTGCTCACACTGTAAGCTGCCTTGTGATATTATTGTATTCAACATTACTTTATATCTAAAGTGAATGTAGGCAACTTGTTTTAGGATATAATAAAACCTATCCTGATGTAGAGATCCTGTGGGAAATTATACAATAATGTTACCTACATAACTAATTTTCTTCTTATGAAATCATGATTCCCACTACACTTTTAGAGCTATCGAAAGTATTGTTTAACATCACCATTTCCATGTTAATTTCTCAGTAAATCACACAAAAAAATGTAATACTTTGCGTAGAAAGTGAGCCATTTCCTCTGGGACTCCAAGTTTTCACTTCTAAATTAAAAGTTGTATGAAGTGAATACTAAGCAAGTTGTGTGTTGGTTATTGATACTATAAAGGCTTTTGTTAAAATACTTTTTTTCAAGGAAAGCATGATTCTAGTGCACAACATACTTCATGAAATAAGGTAAATCATTAAAATAATTAAAATATGATGATTATCTTATTATCTATAATCACACATTAGCATACATTTATCTACAAACCTTTTATAATTTCTGAATAATACCTTCAAATAAACTGTCATCAGTGAATACACACAAAATGTGTTATGTGTATGGGAAACTGAACATGAGATGCAAATATCAAATATCTTACAATTACACAAAACAGCAATAACATTATTAATGATATTTAATATGAGGGATGAATTTAGATGATTCCTTTAATCCTGGGCCTCTGTTTCCTCATATGTCTAATGGAGATAATAATTTATGTTACTAATCTGAATATCTCATGGACTGTAAAACAAACCAAAATGTCTTGGAGAAGGTGCAGCAAAAGTGCTCCTTGAAGAAAGCTTTGTCTCACATACTTTGGAAATACTGGTAGAAGCTATTCCTTGGAGAGTGACCTGGTGTTTGGAAAGGTGGAGGGACAGCGAAAAAGAGGAAAATCTTCAACCAGATGGATTGATACAGTAGCCGCAGCAACGGGCCCAAGTGTGTCATATATTGTGAGGATGGAACAAGATAGGACAGGATTCTGTTGTTCATAGGGTTATTATGAGTCAAATTCAGATCAGTGACACCTAACAATAACAGCAACAAGACATGTTATTTAAGTAAGGCTTTTAAAAAAACAAAACTAATTCAACAGTTTATATGTTGAACACAATTTAAAATTTTATAATCATTGAATTAATTCCTTGTCTTTGAATTAATAGCATAAAATATCTAAAAATAAGTTCATTTATTACAATGGATTGTAGAAAAAGAACTATCTATAAGATGCTCCTCAGTTGTCACTAAGAACAGCAGGTATTTCCACTCACCCAGAGAGGGGGAACAAACAAATAAAAAAACTCTTCCGTTGACAAAAATTATTTAGGATTGAGAGATGATAAAATATTGGAAAAACAAAAGAATAAAGCAAACAATGCAGATATTCTTCCTATTATTTTGCCTAGATTCTTATTATTTCACCACTTTTTGTGCAAACCTATACCTTCCCTTAATGTGCTCAGTGATCTGTAATTATTTATTCACTAAATAATTATATACAATTTGAAGTATTTTGTTTCTATGGTTGTTTACTTGTGAATATGACATCCAAAAGCAAATGAAGCAGTACATCAACAAAGAACTACTGGAAATACAATCAAGGTTTAGAAGAGGCCTTGGCACTAGAGATATCATTGCCAATATCAGATGGATCTGGCATGAAAGCAGGGAGTACCAGACTCTGTGTTTCACTGACTATATCCAAAAGAAGCAAAGGAGTTTGACTGTGTGGGTCATAATTAATTGTTAGAAGAAGGAGAGTCTCAAACAACTTGATCATGTTCTTTTGAAACACTGCATGATTCAAAATCAGAAAAGAAATGCTTCAGGGAGGTGTTCTGCTGTCATATCTTTTCAATATATACGCAGAACAGATCAATAGAGAGACTGGACTTTATGAGGAGGAATATGGTATTAGCACTGGAGGAAAACCCATCAACAACCTGCATTATACAGATAGCACAACCTTACTTGAAACTGAGAAGGGATTAAAGAATTTGCTGCAGAGGGTTAAGGACTATAGTTTAAAATATTGATTGAGTCTCAACATCAAGAAAACAAAGATTCTCATCACTGGGCCAGTTGATAGCACAATGAGAGGTGGAAAAAGGATTGAGATTGTTAACAATTACAGATTGCTTAATTCAATAATCAATGCACTTGGCATCAGCAATCAGGAAATCAAAAGATGATTTGCATTGAGAAAATCTGCTGTCAGGGACTTCTCAAGAGTGCTGAAGAGCATGGATGTCAGTCTAGAAACTAAGGTGTACCTGATCCAGGCTATGGTCCTCACAGTTATTTGCTATGCATCAGAGTGCTGGACAGTAACTATGGAAGACAGAAGAATTGATGCCTTTGGATTGTGGTCCTGGAGAAGAGTCTTCAATAGACCATGGGCTGTGAAGAAAACAATTAAGGCTATCGTAGAGAGAATAAAACCTAGTTTCTACTTGGAGGCTAGTATTTTGAAGCTCCATCTCATATGCTTTGGGCACGTGGACAAGAGAGACCAGTGCATGGAGGATATAATGCTCAGAATGGTGGAGGGACAGCACAAGAGAAGAAGACCCCAGATGTGATGGATTGATACAGTGGATGGGACATCGGGGATTAATGTGTCAGAATTAGTGAGACTGGCCCAGAACAGGGCAAGGTTCAGATCTGCTGTACACAGGGTCGCTATGGGTTGTAGAAAACTCAATGGCACCTAATAACAACAACAACAGGGACTTTCCACTGAAAACAAAAATATTTATAGAAGATGTCTCATTTCAATCCTATGGACAAGCTCATGGATTCAACAGAACTCACTACACTGAAAGGTTAAACATATACTCTTTTAAATATAGGAAAGGAAAGTGGGCAGCTTTTGTTGTTGTTTTTTTAATGTAAAGCATGAATCAAGAGACCAAAGTGAATAGAATTTACCCATAAAGTAAGATTGTTTGACTTCATGAGATTTTAAAGTAGGGCTTATCAGCTTAGTTTTCTATCATTTGCAATTGCACATCCAAAATTACTTCTGATGAAGTTCTATAATAGCAGTGAATTGCAAAATATGATTAATGGAATTAATACACCTAAAGAATATGCTTAAAATAGAATGAAAGAAGGTGTTATATATATGCTACCAAAATATATTTTATTAAAAAAAAATATTGGCTAAGAAAAAATTTTCAGGAATCAAACACCAGCATTATGAGCAGAGTATTGAATATACCATGAACTGCTAAAAGAACAAATAGGCTGTCTAGAGAAGGTAAAACCAGGCTGCTCCTTGGAGTTAAGGATTTGAAGCTCTCTCTGACATACTTTGGGCTTGTTTCCAAGAAGGGCCAGTCCTTGGAAAAGAACATCACACCTGGAAGAAAAGAGAGACAGGGCAAGGGATGAAGACCTCGGTGAGACGGATTACTTTAGTGACTGGGATAATAAGGGTAGGTGTGTGTCAGAAGCAATGAAACTGGCTCAGGATATTGCAAGATTCAAAGCTGTTGTACATAGGGCCACGACAAGTTCCAAGTGACTCAAAGACACACAACAAGAAAATCACAAAAATATTTTTGGTTCTAGAATACGTGCTGTATCATCTAAAAACATGCCAAAATTAAAGAGCTCTACAGATTTCAAAGGGCAGTTCTAGAAGACAAAGCATAGTATTCTAATGGAATGTGCAGAGAGCTAAAAGTAGAATATAAAAAGCGAAGAACTCTCTCTGCATTCTCAAGTTGAGAGATCTGAAAAACATATTTAAGCCTTGAGCTGCAATACTGAGAGATGTTATGGACAATATAGTGAATGAAATAGGAGCCATTAAAGAATACTAAATGAATACACAGAATCACTGTACCAAAAAGAATTCACAGAAACTGAAATATTTCAGGAACAAAAGCAAAAGCCAATGATAATGAAAGAGGAAAGTGAAGGTGCACTGAAGGCATTGGGGAAAAAAAAATAAGGCCCCAGGAATTGATTGGATACCAATTGACTCATTTCAATTTACTGATGGAGGCCTGGATGTGCTCACCCGTCTATGCCAGGAAATTTGGAGAACAAAAGTCTGGCCAATGGATTAGAAAAATTTCATACTTACTCCCTTTCTCAAGAAAGATTTACTTTTTTAATCTGCTCTACAACTCTTTTTCTCTTGATTGGTGCATTAAGACATTCACATTGACAGTGTGATTATTGACAGAACAGGTTTTATCCCTGCCATTTTGCTTTGTCTCTGCTTCTGTTTCTGGTTACTGTGGTTCATCCACTTTCCTTTATAATGACTATGTGAAAGATTTCTCTTAGCATTTCCAGTAAGGTTGAGTTTGTTTTCACAAATTCCTTAAGGTGTCTGTTTTCTTGAAATTACCTAATTTCTACTTCATACTTTATGGACAGTTTTTCTATATACATCATCCTTGACTGACAATTATTTCAGCCTTCTACATATACCATCCCATTTTCATCTTGCTCACATAGTTTCTTCTGAGAAATCAAAACTTAATCTAATTGGTTATCCTTTGTAGGTGACTCTTTGTTTTTCTTGCACTGTTTTTGGTATTTTAGCCTTATCTTTGTTATTTAAAAATTTGATTATGTTATATCTTATTGTTTCTCTTTACAGTTATAGTCTTTTTTTGGGTTCTCTGAGTGTTCTGAATATGGATCTCCTCATTCTTCCTAGGACCAGAGAAGTTTTCTTCTAAAATCTCTTCCACAATTTTGTCAATGTTATTCACCTTGTGTTCCAGAAATCCAGTGATACATGTGTTATTTCTTTTGATGTTATTCCACATGACTATAATGTTCTCTTCATTTTCTTTCTGTCTCTTCTCTATTTGCTAGAATTTTTAGTTTGTTCCCATTAAAGTTCCTGTCTTCAGCTTACTGGTTCTCTGTTCCCTCTTTTCTCCTCTGATTTTGGTCCCTTTAGCATGTTGGAAGCATCTATTATTTTTATTTTTATACTCTTAATTGTTTTCTCATGTTTTACTAGTATTTCCAGTACTACATTGGTTGTACTTTCTCTGTCTTTTGATAATTTTCTAAAATCTTGTTGTTGTTGTTGTTGTTGTTGTTGTTAAGTGGAGTCGAGTCGCAGGCGACTCATAGGGACCCTTTGAAGGAGAATCCTTGACCCTTGGGTGCCTTTCATCTTCTCTCCAAGTTCATAGGGTTTCCAGAGGCAAGCTATTATGGAAGTGGACGCCACTCCTCCTTCCACGCTTGTTTAATTGGGGAGCTCCACCCCACTCTCAGTCCTCATTGAGTAGCCAACCATTAACGCATTTGACACATCCGTGTCACAGTGTTCAGCCTCACAGCAACCACAAGTGATCATGGGACGGCAACTTATACACCAGGGCTATACGACCTAGAGGAATGTCTGAACAAAAACAACGAAAGATTGGCCTGAGGGCCGCGAACTAAAAGTCACCCGCCTTTGTCTTGGTCACACCGTTTTCTCTTCGCTGGGCCAGCTGATCTCTCTCTCCGTCTTTCTCTCTCTGTTGATGTTATTGTTGTTAAGTGCCGTCGAGTCACAGGCGACTCCTAGAGATCCTATGAAGGAGAGTCCTTGACGCTTGGGTGCCTTGTACCTCTGTATATATAATTTCAATTCTTTTTACAAACTTTAACAATTTCTTCTGTTTTTCTTGTTGTTAGATGCCATCACGTTGAGTATGACTCAGAAAGACCCTATGAACAACAGATCTGAGTGTTTTCTTATTGTACAATCTTCACACTTCCTGACACATTAAAGACTATTATGAATCAATCCATTTGTTTGAGGATCTTTTTCTCCTTTGCCAACAACCTTCCACCCTTCCTAACATCGTGTCCCTCTCCAAGGAATAGCCAGTATCTCATACCAACATGTCTAAAGTATGTGAGGTATAGCCTTATCACTCTTGCCTGAAAAAGCATTCAGTTGTAAGCTCTCCAGGATGTATTTGCCTGTTCTGTAGATTGTCCATGAGTTTTTTCAGTGCTCTTCTGCAACACCACAGCTAAAAGACATCAATTCTTTGTCTGTCATCCATATTCCTTGTCAAGTTCTCAGAAACACAACATGTGATGTGAAAAACCATGGCCTGAATCAGACACACCTTAGTCCTCAAGCTGACATCATTCATTCATCCTCAATAATTTGAAGAGTTCCATAACTGCAGACTTTCTCAGTGCTATGCATCTCCTTATTTCCTGACAACTTGTACCAAGAATGTTAATTGTGAATCCAAGTAAGATGAAGTTTTTGACAGTTTCAGTCTCTTCTCCATCCATCGTGATATTACCTTTTTGTCCAGTGGCAAGAATCCTTATTCTCTTAACATTGAAATGGAGTCCATACTGAAGATTGTATTCCTCGATCTTCTAAAACAAGTACTTCAAATCCTCCTCATTTTCAGCAAACAATGGTGTGACTTCTGAATAAGGCAAGTTATTGATGAATCTGCCTACCATCTTGATGCCATATTCTTTGTTCTTCTCTACTTGTTACTATTCCTCCATATTGATATATTTCTCAGCATTTCTTAAGGTGAAGGTCAAGTCATGAGTTGCAATACTTAAGAATTTTCTTGGGAAGAATATTAAATGATCCAGAAACATTAAAAGAAGATGGAAGAAGTATACAGAGTCATTGTACCAAAACGAATTGGCTGACACAGAGGAATTTCATGAAACAACATAAAAGCAAGAGCTTATGGTGAGAAAGAAGTCCAAGCTACTCTGAAAGAATTGGCAAAAACCAAGGTCCCAGGAATTGGTGGCATACCAATTGACATATTTCAACAAACAGAAGCTGCCTTGGATGTGCTCACTAAGTTGTGCCAAGAAACATGGAGGACAACCACCTGGCCCACTGACTGGAAGGGATCTATATTTGTTCCCATTACAAAATTATTGACACAACAGAGTGTGGAAATTATTGAACAATATAAATAATATAAAATACAATCACAATTTTGCAGAAAATCACCCAAAAACGACTGGAACAGTACATCAACAGAGAACTGCTAGATGTGCAGCCTGGGTTTAGAAAAGACCATTGTACTAGGAATATTATAGATAATGTTACTTGAAAAAGTTAATGTTAGATGGATCTTGCCTGAAAGTAGAGAATACTAGAGGAATATCTATCTGTGTTTCATTGACTATTCAAAGGCTTTGGACTGTATGGATCACAACAAACTGTTGCTGACTCTTAGAAGAATAGGGATCTCAGAACATTTCATTGTGCTTTTGTGAAACCTATACTTAGAATAAGAGACAGTTGTTAGAACAGAGCAAGGAGATACTGCATGGTTCAAACTTTGGAAGTGTGTATACCAGGAATGTATTCTGTATCCATACCTTTTCAATCTGTATGCAGAACAGATAATCCAGGAGGGTGGGCTCTATGAGGAGAAATGTGGCTTCAGGATTAGAGGTAGACTTATCAACAATCTGTGTTATGCAGATGACACAACCCTGCTTGCAAAAACTGAGAAGGACTTGAAGTGCTTGCTGCAGAAGGTAGAGGACCACAGCCTTCAATATGTATTGAACCTCAACATCAAGAAAGCAAAGATTCTCAAGACTGGGTCAGTTCATAGCATTATGGTAGGTGGTGAAGTGATTGAGGCTGCTAACCGCTTTAGTTAGCTTGATTCCACAATCAACACGCGGAATATCAGCAAAATCGGCTGTCAGGGACCTCTCCAGAGTACTGAAAAACAGTGACATCAGTCTGGAGACTAACGTGTGCCTCTTCAGGCCACATTCTTCACAATTGCTTGCTTTGTGTCAGAAAGCTGAAGATGATAGGAAGATAACTGATGTCTTTGAACTGTGGTGCAGTGAAGAGTTTTGAATATACTGTGGACTGCCAGGGGAACAAACAGGTTGGCCCTAGAGAGGGTGAAGCCAGGCTGCTCCTTGTAGGCAAGGATTCTGAGGCTTTTTCTGATATATTTTGGGCATATTGCAAGGAAGGACCAGTCCTTGGTGAGGGACATCATTTTTAGAAGAGTGGAGGGACAGAGAAAGAGAGAAAGACCATCGATGATATGGATTGATTCAGTGCCTGGGGTAATGAAGGTTGATATATCAGAGACAGTAAAGTTGGCACAGGATAGAACAGGTTTCAAGGCTATTTTATATAGAGTCGCAAGCGACTTAACAGCACTTAACAAAAGCAACAACATCTCTGTCTCTGAAATACTTTATCTATTTAAGGCTTTTATTTTTTCTTCCATTATTTCTGTGTTCTGTTTCAAGAAACAGGCTTGGAAACAGTACCTTTAAGAAGGAGTGGAATGCCTGCAATGACAAGTTATTGAAGCAAGAGGGCTTTGAGTTGTAATTCTTTTAAAAAACAAAATCATATTTTTTGGCATGTAAATTTGTATATATTGTTTTTCATTAATGTACAATGTGTTTGTCACATTATTGTATTCCCTTTGTAATTTATACTATCATTCATATACATTGAGTTTTATAAAATTAATCACCACTGATTCATGTTTACCATTACCCCATCTTTTCTGACACCCAGAGAGAGGATCATTCTATTCTTTTAGACACCGCCATCTGCCCAACAAATTTCAGTATCCTAGTGATTTCTCCTTATCCTCATGTTTTGTTTTGTTTTTTTTCGCCTTCCTTCTTTTATCTTTTGAACTTTTACACACATTTTAATAGTTATTCTTATATTTTTACAGTAATGGTCTTATGCGGAATTTATTGATATGAAACTGAGTTGGTTCACTCCACATAATGTTCTAGGATCTGAGATGTAGGAATAAAAAGTCCCATACCATAAAGGTCATAAGAGACAAAATAAGACGAAACTTAGAAGTCCTAGCCTTCATAATGGGCTTGCAAGTATGGTCAGAATTGTATAATCAGGAGATGATAGTATTGATGAATGTCACCTTCTAAATATAAAGTCCCTGTGTGCATCATAACTTTTTTCCAATAGGCAGAAAAGAAAAGAAAACCTGAGGAGTGGTGGAAAAACAAAGCAAAACACAACAACAACAAAACATTAAAAAAATAGTGGCAAAACCATTTAAAAATGATATTTCAGACAGACGTCTCAAAATTAAATTTTATATAGAGAATACTGTGAGGCCTCCACAAGGAAAATACTGATATCCCAATTAAAAAAAAAACAGACAAAAGACACGGAAAGACTTCACAAAGGAAGACATTTGATGGCTAACAGACACACACAAAAAATAATGCTTCAAGTTAGTGGCAATCAGAGAGATGCAAATCAAAACCATAATGAGATACCATTTCAACCTAATAGCAGTAGCAAAGTTTAGCAGAACAGCAAACAATAAATGTTGGAAAGGATGTGGAGAGATTGGAACTGTTATTGAATGTTGTTGGGATTGTAGAATGGTGCAGCCACTCTAGAAAGCATTTTGATGTTTCTTTAAGAAGCTGGACATAAAGATCAAATATGACCCAGGGCCTTGGCTGAAAGCAGAGTGTACCAGAGGAATGTCTATCTGTATTTCGTTGACTATGCATACAAATTTGACTGTGTAGATCACAATAAACTGTGGCTAACTCTAAGAAGAATGGGAATCCCAAAACACTTCATTGTATTTATGCAAAGTTTATACTTGGACCAGCAGGCCGTCATCAGAGCAGACCAAGGAAACATTGCATGTTTCAAAATTGGTAAGAGTGTATGCTAAAGATGTGTCCTATCTTCATAACTTTATTCGATCTGCAGAACAAATTTTCTGGGAGGCTTGGCTCTATGAAGAGAAATGTGGCTTCAGGATTAGAGGTAGATTCATCAACAATCTGCGTTATGCAAATGACACAATCCTGCTTCCTGAGACTGAAAGGGCTTGAAGCACTTGCTACAGAAAGTCAAGCAGAGCAGCCTTATGTGTGGATTGAAGCTCAACATCAAGAAAACAAAGATTCTCACCACTGAGCCAATTGGCAGTATCATGACAGATGTTAAAGAAATTGAGATTGTCAACAGCTTTAATTTGCTTGGCTCCACAATCAACACTCTTTCTACCAACAGTGAGGAAATCAAAAGATGAATTGGGAAAGTCTGTTGTCAGAGATCTCTTCATAGTACTGAAGAGAAATGATGCCAGTCTGCAGACTAAGGTGCACCTTATACAGACCAGGGTCTTTGCAATTACTTGCTATGCATTGGATAACTGGATAATGATTAGGGATGATAGAAGGAGAATTGATGTCTTTGAGCTGTGATGTTAAATAAGAGTGCTGAATATATTATGGACTGCTAGGAGAACAAACAAGTTCATTCTAAAAATTGTAAGACCAGGCAGCTCCTTGGAGGTAAGGATTCTTAGGCTTCGTCTGACATGCTTTGGACATGTTGTAAGGAGGGTCTAGTCCTTAGAGAAGGACGTCATGCTTGGGTGGGTGGACGTCATGCTTGGTGGTGGCTGGAGGGATAGCAAAAGAGAGGAAGCCCCCTCAGTGAGATGGATTGATTCAGTGACTGGGGTAATGAGGGTATGTATGTCAGAGACAATAAGATTGGCACAGGATAGAGCAGGGTTTAAGGCTGTTGTACATAGCATAGGGTCTCTATGAGTCACAGGCGACTCAATGTTGTTGTTGTTGTTATGTGCCATCGAGTCCCTTGTGACTCATAGCGACCCTATCTATGTACAACAGCCCTAAACTCTGCTCTGTGCTGTGCCAATCGCACTGTCCCTGACACTCCCATCATGGTTATCCCAGTCGCTGAATCAATCCACCTCATAGAGGATCTTCCCCTCCTGCGCCGTCCCTCCACCCTACCAAGCATGATTTCCTTTTCCAAGGACCGGTCTCTCCTCACAACATGTCCAAAGTATGTTAGATGGAGCCTCAGAATCCTTGCTTCCAAGGAGCCACCAGGTTTAACCCTTTCCAGGACGAATCTGTTTGTTTTCCTAGCAGTCCATGGTATTCTCAATACCCTTCTCCAGCACCACAGCTCAAAGGCATCAATTCTTCTATCTTCCTTGGTCATTGTACAACTCTCTGATGCATAACAAGTGATTGTGAAGACCATGGCCTGTATCCAACCCACTTTAGTCTCCAGAGAAACACCATTGCTCTTCAGTACTTTGGATAGGTCCCTAACAGGAATGCGCCTTTTAATTTCCTGGCTACTGGTGCCAAGAGTGTTGATTGTGGAGCCGCGCAAACTAAAGCTGTGTACAATCTAAATCTCTTCACCATCCATCCTGATGCTGCCAATTGGTCAAGTGGTGAGAATCTTTGTCTTCTTGACATTGAGCCTCAATCCATATTGGAGGCTGCAGTCCTTGACACTCTGCAGCAGGTGCTTCAGGTCCTCTTCAGTTTCAGCAAGCAGAGTTGTGTCATCTGCATAACGCAGATTGTTGATAATTCGTCCACCAATCTTGACCCCACATTTCTCCTCATAGAGCCCAGCCTCCAGGATAATCTGTTCTGCATATAGGTTGAAAAGGTATGGAGATAGGATGCATCCCTGGCATATACCCTTCCCAATTTTGAACCATGCCGTATTGCCCTGCTCTGTACTGACAACTGCCTCGTGGTCCAAGTATAGGTTTTGCAGTAGCATGATCAAGCACATATTAATAAGAACAACATCTCACTGCTGTGATTTTTATCCCAAGAAAAGTAGCACTAATATACAAATGGAGAGTTATGCACCTGTTTTGATAGCTGCATTATTCACAATAGCAAGAAAATGGAAACAAATGCCCTTCAATAAATGGATTGACAAATTATAACACATTCTTAGAAAGAAATACTTTGAAAAAATAAGGAGCAACAGTTTTGTAAAATATTATTTAACATGGGAGTCACCTTCTTTAAAGAATTGTTTATAGTCATAGAAACTCTGTATCTACCACATCATGTAGAGCTGTTATGTGATACAATCGAGTAGATTAGATAGAAATAGGTAGTCATTTTCTCCGTTTAAAAATTAAATGCTTTGTATGTAAAGTAATATTTTTTTCTTTTATAATTTCAGGCACAAATATAGGAAAGATTGTCTCAGTTCTAATTAATTGATACATTTCAAACAATTTCTAGAATTTTAAATTAAATGTTTATAAGATAACAATACAATTATTTGCAATTAATATAGTTATCTTTCCTGTATTACTATGTCATTTAATGGAATAAAAAATAAAAAAAAAACAACAACCAAGAAATAACATTTTTTTTTCTAGATAAAGCTTCAAAGTTCAAACTACCATAACTGTGGAGATTTCTTTAGAACCCTTCTAGTTTTCAGGATTTCTAACCTGATCTTGAGTCCTCACTCCATAGTTTAATACTGCAAATTATATGAGCATATTTTTAAGCTAAATAAGTGATAAATGTTTAATTTTATAAAAATATCCCAATAAAAATCCTTACATTTTGGATGTTGACTAAAGCATGCTATGACATGAAGAAAATAATTGCAATTTACATACTTCTTGGATATTATGCTAATTTTATTTTTTATTATTAGAGAAATAACAATAAAATAGATTATGTGATTATTACTACTATATTAGGAGCAGACATTATTCATTAAAGAATTATGCATTGCCTAGAGCAATGGTATCAATCACTGTGAAGCAAAAAAATAAAAACAAAAGAAAATAACAATTTGCTAATAATGTGAATGTCACATCCTTAATTGTTTTTCCAAACTTTAGTGCTATATTTAATTTATGGAACATAGTCTAACTAATCAAATGGAGCTGACAGTGAGATAATAAAGACATGACTGATCCTATAAAAATAATTGTCAATTATTACAGGAAGAGAATGTGTCAGGGATGCATCCTGTCTCCATACCTTTTAAATCTAGATTCAAAACAGATAACGCGACAGGCTTGGATTTGTGAGGAGAAATGTGGCATCAAGATTGAAGGAAAACTCATCAACAATATGTGTTATGCAGATAACACAACCTTGCTTTCTGAAACTGAAGAAGACCTAAAACTCTTGCATAGAAGGGCAAGGACTGTAGTCCTCAATATGGATTGAAGCTCAACATCAAGAAAACAAAAATTCTCACCATTGGGCCAATTGGCAGTACCATGATGGATGGAGAAGAGATTGAGGTTGCTAACAGTTACAGCTTGTTTGGTTGGATAATCAACATGCTTGACGCCAGCAATCAGGAAATAAGAAGACAAATTGCAATAGGAAAATCTGTTGTCTGGGACCTGTCTCCAGAGTACTGAGAAGCAACATTGTCAGTCTAGAGATTAAGGTGTGCCTGATCCAGTCCATGGTCTTCACAATTACTTTCTGTGAATGAGAGCTGGACAGTGACTAATGGTGACAGAAAGAGTTGATGCTTTTGAGTTATGGTGCTGGAGAAGAGTCTTGAACATTTCATGGACCATGAAGAAAACAAATAGGTCTGTCTTGTAGAGGGTGAAACCAAGTTTCTTCTTGAAGGTTAGGATTCTGTGGTTCCATCTTACATGCTTTGGGCACATGACCAGGAGGGACCAGTCCTTGGAGAAGGACATTATGCTCGGAAGAACGGAGGGACAGTGAAGGAGACAAAGATCCAGGATGAGATGGATGAATACAGTAACTGGGGCAATTTGGTTAGGTGTGTTTGAGTCAGTGAGACTAGCTCAAGACATGACAGGCCTCAGAGCTCTCGTACATAGAGTCACTGTGAGTTGAAGGCGACTTAACAGCACCTAATAATAACAATATAATACAGAAAGTTTATAAAAAGGCAAATATAAAATTGAAATGTATGTTACTTGATCTTTATGTTACTCGACACTGTGCTTTAAAAAAGGACATTTTGAAATTAATTCTTTTGAAAAATAATCTCTGAAACTTTTTAAAAATAAACAGAAATTGAAACAGTAGAAAATAAAATTTATCTATTGTGTATTTTTATGTGTTTTGTATAACTGCTATTGAAATGTCTCAGACTCAGAGTTAGACTTAATCTGGTTTACAAGGCTGTACATTTTGAAAGAAAGACACTGTCTAGTAAATTTGAACTGCTGATCTTTGAGTTAGCAATTTGATATATAATCTTATTGTGGCTCTAGGGCTCCTTGTATCATGTATTTGTTGTTGTTATGTACAGAAGAGTTAGAACCAACCCACAGACGACCCTACTGTGGGTTTTAAAGGACCATAAATTGCACAGTATGAGATGGTCCATTTTTTTTCCTCCCACTGAGCCACTGGTGAATTTGAAACATATAACATTACAAGGGAGCTCTGGTGGCCTAGTGGCAAGACGCTACACTGCAATCCCAGAGGTGGTTGTTGTTGTTGTTATGTGCCGTCGAGTCGTTTGCGACTCATAGCGACCCTATGTACAACAGCCCTAAACCCTGCTCTACCCTGTGCCAATCGCATTGCCTCTGACACACCCATCCCGATTACCCCAGGCACTGAATCAATCCACCTCATAGAGGGTCTTCCCCGCATGCGCTGTCCCTCTACCCAACCAAGCATGATGTCCCTCTCCAACGACCTGTCTCTCCTTACAACATGTCCAAAGTATGTCAGACGAAGCCTCAGCATCCTTGCATCTCAGAGGTAACGCAGTTCAAATATACCAGATGTTCTGCTGGAGAAGGAGGGGGCAATCTCCTCCTGTACCAGTCAGATCTGATTTGATGGTACACATAAAAGTAATACAATAAAAATTAAAAAAGCATATAACATTACATGACATATGCAATATGTATAGGAAGCTTTGAGAGAAATAAATTTGTTAAGTTGGTGAGAGTACAGTTATCCTTGAAAAGACTTACAGTTGTGTCTATTTTAAACCACGGATAATGATGTGGTCATCCTTCCATTTTGTGAGAAAATCTAAAAGAAATTTCTTCATTAAAAATTAAAATCGAGTAATTTGAATGTGAGCTAAATAAGGACAAGTGAAGAAAATGAATTCTGAGGAGTGGAAAGTATTCATTATGCTGATATACTGTACACTTTCAAATTCATTTCCCATTCTTGTGAGTTCAACCTCTTACCTTCATGACAACTAGCTTCTTGCAAGATTGAGGTAATTGACCTCTTTTTCCTTTTGTTCCTCCAGCTTTAATAATGTTATCAATATTCTGATTTATCAATACCTAGATTACTTTAATGTTCTTTCTTGCACTTTTCAGCTTTTCTGCCATTTCTTTAAGTAGAAACTATACAGAATGTCTTAGCTTTGATCTTCTAGCATAATCTTTTTTATTCTTATCCATTTTAACAAAATAATGATATATTGATTTAAAAAAAACACAAACCACAAATTCCTGGCAATCATATCACAGAGTCATAGAGACTTTCCTTTGGGGCTTTGAGACTGAAAATAGTATCAAGATGACTCTGCCCCTATTTGTCCCTGCTAATCTTTGGGGCAGTGTACTAGACTTTGTCATCAAAGCTCTTTTAATGATCTATTTTTTTAATGATTAATTTTAAATCATCTGATATACAAATACAATTTCACATAATTTAATAACTTTCCCAATTTCTGTAACAGATGTCAAACAAATTTGTCAGAAAATATCAAAACAAAACAAAACAAAAAAACCCAAAAACCATGGAAGTAATGAGAGAGCACACAACCTCAAAAAGCGTACATTGTATGATGCAGGTTCAGCACAGTAATTACCTAGCGAAGTGTAGTGACAATGAAGGGATGAAGGAAGCAAACAATGCGCTGGCCTTTGGTATATTCACTTCATGATAGTTCTTTTAGCTGAATAATTTTAGTATGTGTAATTTTCTTTATTTCAATCTGCACTTCTGATAAGTACTTGTATTATGATGGCTTTTTCATGACAATAAACAGTTCTAAATTAAAAAAAAATATCAATGAACTATTGTTGTTATTGTTCCGTGCCTCTGAATCACCTGTGACTCATAATGACCCTATGTACAACAGCTCTGAACCCTGCTCTAACCTGAGCCAACCTTCCTTTCAGTGACACTACTACCCCCAGTCACTGAGTCAATATATATCATGGAGGCTTTTGCTCTCTTGTGCTGCCCATCCACCTTTCCAAACATGATGTCCCTCTCCAAGAACTAGTATCTCCTTCTTACATGCCCAAAATACATCAGATGGAGCTTCACAATTTTTACCACCAAGGAGCAGCCTGGTTTCACCTTCTCTGAGATGAATCTCCTTGTTCTTCTTGTGGTCCATTGTATAATTAATATTCTTCTGCAGCACTGCACAACTCAAAAGGCATCAATTCTCTATCACCTCTAGTCATTGTCTGGATTTCTGATGCATAGCATGTAATTAAGATGACCATAGTCTGGATCAAGCACATCTTAGTCTCTAGACTGACATCATTGCTCTTTAATATTCTAGAGCACTCCCTGACAGCAAACTTTCCCAATGCAATTCATCTTTTGATTTCCCTCTGTGGGTGCCAAAAGTGGTGATTGAGGAGACAGCAAACTAAGGCTTTTAAGAATCTCAATGTCTTCTCTATCACAATACTGCCAACTAGCCCAGTAGTGAGAATCATGGTTTTCTTGATGCTGAGCTTCAATCCACATTGAAGGCTGTAGTCTTTGGCCTTCTGCAACAAGTGCTTCAGGTCTTTTTCAGTTTCAGCAAGTAAGGTTGTTTCACCGGTATAACACAGGTTGTTGATGAGTCTTCCTCCAATCCCAATGCCACATTTTCATTGATTGGGGGGTTGGGGGGGAGTGTCTTTATCAGAATAAAAAGAAGTAGACACTAGAAAACTCCCTCAAGAGAATGGTATTCACTGCTTGGCAAATAGATGCTTCAAGTCATGGCAATTCTATGTACAAAAAAATAGCACTACTACCAGGTCCTGCATCCAACTCAAAGGAAATATCTCCTATAGGTGACACATCCATTAACAGAAGAGTCCACAAGAAAGTGACTTAAGTTAATAAATAATTCAGCCAAGTTGCTGGGTGGAAAATAGCACATAAACTCAGCTGTGTTCCTATATCAGTAATAATCTAAAAAGGAAGTTTTAAAAACATTTTGATTTATAATAACACCTAAAAGAATTGATTACAAAGGTAGTCAGTTTATTCAGTAAGGAAAACGTGGTCTGTTCAATAAACAGTACAACTGATTCCGCATACAAAGTTGAGCCCTTGCCCTTCTCAATAAGTATATCAGAATGTACCAATGCATAAATATAAGCAGAATAATAAAACTTTTGTAAGGAAATTTCCAATTTGGCAATCAATTCTTAAATGACACCAAATAGAAGCAACAAAAGAAAACTTCATAAAAAAAAGTTTGTGCATCAAAGACCATTATCAGCAAATGGGATAAAACATTTTAAAACTTTATTTCTAATAAGGATTTCATATCCATAGTAGAAATAAAGACTTAGAACTCAATTTAAAAATTGGCAAAGGACAATTCTCCATAAAAGGTAGTTAGCAAATCAGCACTTGTAAAATGCTAATTGTCGTTAGTTGTCATTGCTGTGTAATGTCCCATAGCTGACCCTCCAGTGGGCTTGCAGGGGCAGTAGGTAGAACTGGAGGAGAGTGTTCATCTTTCTCCCAAGGAGCAGCTAGTGGATTCAAACCATAGGGCTGTACGTTGGCATAAGCCATTGTGGTGTGCCGAGAGTTGGAACCAACCCATAACTGAGCCTCCAGCAGGGAAGAGACTGTCCATCTTTTTTCACAAAGTTTTTGCTAACTGCCATTAATTTAAAGAAGCTCATTCTTATTCAGAATGACCTTATAGTAAGAACTGCCGCATAGGGTTTCTCAGGATATAACTGTTATGTGGGCACATCTTCCCTCAGCATGATTTCCTTTATTGTGCCTGTGACAAAGAACTATTACTCTTTTGAAATTACTTATTCAACTTTTTCTCAGGGAAATCTTGGGAATTGAAGGTGATATACTAAAAAAAGCAATGTTTAACAGTAAAGTATTACTATTCTGAATATATCTTTTTCAGGGAGAATTTTTAGGTGATTAATTATATCTTACTATTTTCTTGACATTTATTTTTATTAAAATGAAATACCAGTAGCTTTGGTTCAACCAGCATAGGAAATGTCTGCTTGAGTTTCTGATTTACTTTATACAATATGAAATATGATTTTACATTTCTATTTATTTGAGTATATTACCCTAGAAAGGTGTACTGCTGACTCTTCTCTGGTGGTTAAAATTCAACAGTGACTTTGAGGAAGAAAGATGAACTGTCTCCTCTTATGAGATTTAGAGCCTCAGAAAATCCACTGGAGAATCTGCTCTCAGTGGGTTTCTACTGGATGATAATGAGCTTGAGTTTGAACTCATGAAGATCACAGACTATCTGAATAAAACAAAATGGTTACTGTGAGACATTGCACTTATCAATATTGTGGTTAAAATTTGTTAATGTTTAAAAATAAAGAAAAAAGTTGCTAATATTTAGCTTATCTAAACATTGATATTAGGCACCATTTTAATGGACTGCCAAGAGAAAAAAAGATTTATTTTGGAGAAAGCGAAACCAAGTTGCTCTGTGGAAGCAAGGATTTTGAAGCTCCTTCTCTTACCTCAGGAAGCACTTCATGCTTGGAAAGGTGGAGGGTCAGTCAAGAGTGGAAGACTCCAGATTAGATAGATTGACATTGTACCTGAGATAATGGGGTAGGTCTTGCAATTGAATTAAAGATACATCTAACAGTAGACCATGCTGAGATAAAGATTAAGTTTCTCTTTATTAACATTTGTTTCTATATTAAACTATATTCTAAACAAACATTTATAAAAAAATAGAAAAAAATAATTCATTTTTGCCACATCTGTGTAGTATCCATTTTCAGAAAGATTTCTATACACCATTCTCAGATAAAATCTATTGCCTGAAGAGGCAATGGTGATGAAGAAAGTTCAGATTGCTTTAAAGGACTTGGCAAAAAAAATAAAGCCCCATGAATTAATTGAATATCAAGTGACATATTTCAACAAACATATGCTGCCTTGGATATGCTTATCAAGTTCTGTTTAGAAATCTGGAGGACAACTACTTGGCTGACTGACTGGAAGAGATTTATGTTTATTCCCATTTCAAAAACATGGTAACTGGACAGAGTGTGGAAATTATAAAAAAAAAATGTCGCTTTTATCACATTCTGGCAAAATTCTGCTTAAGATGAACCAGAAACAACTGGAACAGTTCCTAACAGCAGTACATTGAGAACTACCAGAAATACAAGCTGGGTTTAGAAGAGGTCGTGGCAATATTATGTCAGAGATATTATGTCAATGTCCAATGTCACACAGATATTGGCAGAAAGCAAAGAGTAGCAGAAAATGTCTGTGTGTGTTTCATGCAAAGGCTTTTGACAGGGTGGATCACAACAAACTGTGGCTAACCATGAAGAAAATTGAAATCCTAGAACATTGATTGTGCTTATATTGTGCCTATACTTGAACCAGGAAGCAGTCCTCTGAACAGAGCAGGGAAATTTTACGTTGTTCGAAATCAGGAAAGAAGTGTGTCAGGGATGCATCCTGTCTCCATAACGTTTTAATCTATATGCAGAACAGATAATTTGGGAAGCAGACTTTATGTGGAGAAATGTGACATCAGGATTGGCAATGAACTCATCAATAATCTATGTTATTCAGAAAACACAACCTTGCTTGCTGAAACTGAAGAAAACCTGAAGCATTTGCTGCAGAAGGTCAAGGACTGTAGTCTTCCATATTGATTGAAGTTTAACATGCAGAAGACAAATATTCTCATACTGGGCCAATTGACAGCACCATGATAGATGGAGAGGATGTTGAGGTTGTTAACAATTACAGCTTGCTCAGCTCCACAATCAACACTCTTAACACCAGCAGTCAGGAAATTAAAAGACAAATTGCACTGGGAAAATCTGCTGTCAGGGACCTCTCCAGAGTACTGAAGCAACAATTTCAGACTAGAGGCTAAGGTGTGCCTATCCAGGTCATTGATATGTTTCAGAGATTTGGACAATGACTAAGGATAACAGAAGAAGAATCGGTGCCGTCGAATTGTGGTGCTGGAGAAGAGTTTTGAACATACTATCAACAGCCAAGAAAACAAATAGACCTGTTTTGGATATACTTTGGGCACGTGGCCAGGAGGGACCAGTCCTTGAGAGGGACAACATGCTTGGAAGGGTGGAGGGACAGTGCAGGAGAGGAAGACCCTGTATTAATTAAATTGATACAATGACTGGGGTAATGGCATTGATGTGTTGGGATTGGTGAGACTGGTTCAGGACAAGGCAAGGTTCAGAGCTGTTGTATATAGGGTTACAGTGAGTCGCAGGCAACTCAACAGCATACAACAACAACATTCTGTACTTAGATTCTAGGGTCTCTCTTTAACATCATATTTTCACAGGAAAGTTATTTTGATAACTAGACCAGTCATAGATTGTTGGACATAATATATTAGAAAAATCATTACTCTTATGTTTTAATGATGTGATTTCAGATTACCATTTTGCTTTTATTCAAAAATTCTCATTTCTGAATCACTACATATTTATCAGAACAAGAAGTTAGTAACCTATACTTTAAATATAATTGAATTACTTTTCCCACAAGAAATGTCTCAAGTGATGTATATTTATGTACCATTTTAAGAGAAAATATGAAATTACTGGGAGCTGTATACAATAGTTGAAGTATGGTTTTGTTTCTGTCAAAGTAATAAACAAGAGTCTTTTAGGAGTTGCTTTTAGTGTCATTAGTCTATGATTTTTGACAAAACATAAAATAGATCAGAATGTACTAATTAAATCTGGGACCAAAGGAATCCCTATGCATCATAAAAAAGTCAATCCTGTGGAAAAATAACAAGATGAATAAGCCTATTACGACTGGTATTTACAATGGAAATATCATCAGGTGCTAAAGACAATGTTGTCCTAGAATAATAGCATACCTCGTTAATCACTTCTTTCTCTAAACATATGTTTAATCTTTGTGTAGTAGTAATAATAAAATTATTAGTTACAGGGAATTTATAGCATTAATTTTTGGACTTGCTTTTGAGTTTTAGAAAACATTTCTAAAGTTATGCTAAGAAACTTTAGATTTAAAAATTATTGCTAATTTTTAGTAATAGTTAACCCACTTTTAAAAAATATTAGCTGTTCTATTTAGAAATTCTGGTAGATACTTTGAATACTTTACCTCCCTTGTAATTTACAATTCAGAAGTAAGACGTTTATTACAGCACTAGAAATTCTATTGAGTTTGAAAACCAGATCCATCAAGTTTATTCGTTTTACCTAAATATCTTATTATAATTTGAAAGATAATACTTTCTAGAATTATCATGATAATTATTAAAAGTAATAAAGTTAATTGGCAACAAATATTAACCTCCATTACCTAAATATGAAGGTGCTACACCTCGAAGGATCACTTTTTTCTCAATTATGAATGTTCATCTTGTTCATGGGTAGATTACTTAGTTCCATGCAGATACTATCCCCAAATCTAAGACTCAGATCATTTGATGTTTTGAATAATTTTCCATTTGCTCTGTATATGACACAGGGAATGAGAAATATCTTAGACTTATTATTATTTGTGAGATCAATCTTTGAAGAAACACATCAGAATAGAAAGATTAGCAAAAGAGAGGAAATTTTCAACAGGATGGATTTGCACAATAATTTAGAGGAACATTTTTGTTAGAAACCATAAAATTTACTCCAAATTATATTGATCATACATACGATGGATTGAAATCTTGCAGTACCTTTCACCATTCTCAGAATCAACACCTGGCTTAAAACAATTGTGGCTATCTGTTTGACAATTTATCTCTGTGAGGATATTCCTCTTATTCTTTGGAATTTACAAGCTTGATGTCCTTTTGCAAAGACTGGCCCCTCCTTCAACAAATTGTCTAAATTTTCTTAGATGAAATATCGTCATATTTGCATCTAAGGTGCACCTTGGCTATACTTCTGAAACAGATCAATTTATTTGATTATAGTTATTGTTATTATTGTGTACCATCCAGTTGGAGATGACCCATAGCTGACACAGTGGGTTTTCAGAGGCAGGTAATCACATAGAAGAAGATTGATCTTCCTTCTCCAAAGGAGCAACTGGTGGATTCGAACCATGTGCAATGCAGCTTCTTGCCATCATTCAAAGTCACCAATTATTTTTTAATATATCAGATTTTAATTTTGGAGGATGTTATCAGTTTATATATTTTTTAAATTTTTTTAAATTATTTGTGTGTGTGTACTGTCAAATCGGAACTGACTGGTAGAGGAGGAGATTGTTCCTCCTTTTCCATAAGAGCATCTGGTGGATTTGAACTGTGCACCTCTGGGATTGCAGTGCAGCTTCTTGTCACTAAGCCACCAGAGCTTGCCAGTTTACTTATTTTTATAGATCTGTACATTAAAAAGACTGAAATTTTACTGTATGTAAATGATATTTTAATTAAAATTAGTAGGCATATATTGAGTATTTTATCATCAGATTGTCTAAGTTTCCTTTGGCTGCTGTAGCAAATTAGAGCAAACTTTCTTAAGACAATACAAACATACTCTCTAGTAGTTCCATTCTAGGTACAGCTTTCACATGAGCACAATTAAGTGTTCTGTAATTTCTATTTTTGTTGTTGTTTTAATGTTATACTGATTTATTGACAAAGTTGGAATGCATTGTTTTTCATGCAAGATCTTTACCATTTGCTTCACTCCCATGCACACATCAGATTGTGCAACCCTATGATTAACAACCTCCCCTTCCCATTCTCACCCTTCTGCTTCCACCCTCCCCTACCCCCTTGCATACTCATACTCATTATACAATAATGGCTTCAGACAATATTTGTCTTTATGGGACTGAGTTAGTTCACTCAGCATAATGCTCTCCAGTCCTTCCCAAGTTAGGTAGTAATTCACAAAATCATTACTCCTGTGTACTGTGTAGTATTCCGTTGTGTGAATATATCACAACTTCTCAATCTATTTATTTGCAGTTGGACATCTGGGATGTTCCAACAACTCCAGAAGACAGTTTGGCGCTTCCTCAAAAAGCTGAACATAGAAATTCCACATGACCCAGCTATACTATTGCTTGGCATATACATATACCTGAGGAAATTAGAAGTGTGGCTCAAACAGAGACTTGTACACCAACATTCATAGCAACTTTATTTACCATTGCAAGAACAGGGAAACAGCCCAGATATCCAACCACAAATGAATGACTGGATTGAGAAGTGTGGTACATTCACACTAAGTCATCAATTTTTAAGAAAAGGAGCAAAAACTTGTGTATAGTGAAGTAGGAACTGACCCGCAGGTATCCTGCTGGTGTGTTTTCAGAAGCAGTTAATTGCACACAAGGAGTTTGCCTGTCCTCCCATGCAGCAGCTGGTGTATTCCAACTGCATGCCCTTGAGATTGTAGTGTAGCTTCTTACCACTAGCCCACCAGAACTCCTTAGTATTGTCTTTAAAATTGTCATGTAGCTGTTAATTGTAACTACATTAAGAACAATGACTGTGTGTCTTTGTGTGTCTTTCTTTCACCACACCTAGATCTATTGTTCATAGGATCACTATCAGTCATAGTAAATACAATGGAACTTAACACAACAAATTCATTCCATACAGAATTGCATACACTCAGCAAATAATCTGAGAATTGGACTTTGTTAAGAAGGATATCACATTAGGACTGGACTAGAGTAAGACTCACTAACAGTTTGTGATAAGAGAGGATGCAATGTTGTTTTCTGGGAGTGAGTAATACTTGAAAGATTTACTGAAAAATTACAAGATTATAGCTACAGTATGAATTATACTTCAATATCAAGAAAACAGAAATGTTGAAACCTGGGCTAAAAAATAAAATCATACACAGAGAAAAACTGAAGTCATCACAGATTTATTTTATTTGGATTCATAATCAACACCGAAAGAAGTAGTGGTTAAGTTTTCAAAGAACTATTGCAGGAAGAAAATCTAAAGCTAAGAACTTCTATAGAGTCCTCAAGAGCAAAGATGCCAGATTTAAGCCATACCTGATCAAAGCTATGATTTTTTTTCCCTGAATTATTTTGTTTCCAGGTGAATGCTATACCTCCAAGAACTGGACAATAACTAAAAATTAGAAATGAAGAATTGATGGCTTTGGGTTGTAATGTTGGAGAAGAGTACTAAACGTCCTTTGTACTACCAAAAGGAAAAGAAAAAAGAAAAACAGATATATTTCTGAGAAAGTGCAGCCATAATGCTTGTTAGAGGAAATACAAGGGTAGCTTCTTAACACTTACTTGGGACATGTTGCTAGGAGATACTATTTCTCTGAAAGGAACATCATTCTTTAAATGTCAGCAAAAGAGGAAGAACCTGAAAGGATGGATGTCTCAATGACCACAACAATGAGCTCAATGTGTCAAAGACAATGAGAATGGAGAGGGCAGGGCTTAGATGTATTATATCGTATTGCATTGCATTGTATTGTTTTTTGTATTGTATAATATCATATAATTTAATATATTCCATTAGTATTTATCAAAAGTTTAGTACAATCCATGTTTATAATACAGCATCATTTGAATCTATACTTAATCATACACAAAGCTAAAAACCACAAACTAATAATAATGATTACAATACTGACCAAGAGAAACATTTTAGCATTAGTTATGTAAGCTAATTTCTATAATACCCACATATTTCAGTAGTTTAACACAATGTTATTAATCATTCATAATATTATATTAAATATATAACATATATTGTATTAAATATATAATATACTCCATGCACTGATGATGAACATTCAACAGCAAATTTTAGTTATTTTAGTCTTTTTAGTTATTTTAATGACATGTGTCTGTGTTAAATTCTTACATTAATTTTATGTTAGTTTTTAGATAATTAAAATTTTCTTTCCTAACTGAGAAACTTGGCTGATATTAAATTTTAATTTTAACTAAATAACAAACTCACATAAGAATTTAATCATTGAATTAGATTTAAAAATCTTTATTTAATATATGAATAAGACTTCCCCTATCATATGAAAACACTAGCCAAATATTTAAGTAAAATTATTTGGTTGTTTAGATGATGTCAAATTTACTCTGACTCATAGCAACCCTATGACCAGTAGAAATAAATATTGCCCTATGCTGCACCATCCTCACAATCTTTGTCATGTTTAAGTCCATTATGGTAGTCATTGTGCCTAACCATTTTGTTAAGCATTTTGTTCTTATTTCCCTAAGCCTTACCCTATCCCAGCATGATATTTCTTTCCAAGGACTTGTTACTCCTGAGAAACTGTTCAAAATATGTGAGATAAATTTCACCAGCCTTGCCTTTAAAAAGCACTCTATTTGTACTTCCTTCAAAATAGATTTGTAATTTGTGTTTTGCCTGTTCATGGCATATTCAATACTCTTCACTAACATCACAGTTTGAAGATACCAGTTCTTTGGTATTCTTTAATCATTGTACAGCTTTCAAATGCATAGGAAGCAAGTAAAAAGACTATAGCTTGGATAAGGCACACCTTAGTCTTTAAGTGATGTCCTTCTACCTTTGTACTTTGGAGGATACTTTAGTGTAGATTTTTCTCAGTATATCGTGTATGTTGATATTTTTACTGCAGCTACCATGAATGTTGATTATAAATACAAGTAAAATGAAATCATTGACATAAGTCTTTCCCCATCAATTATGATTTTGACCTTTTGGTGGCCTAGTGGCAAGAATCTGTGCTACAATACCAAAGCAAGTGGTTCGAGGCCACTAACTGCTCTAAAGGAGAAGGATGGGTAATCTTCTTAGAAGTGATTAACTTTCTCTTAAAAGCCTCCGAAGGGTCAGATATGGGTTGGTTCTATATACAAAACAACATCATAATTTTACCTGCTGGTCCAGTGGTGAGGGTTTTTGTAATCTAGATGTTGAAATATAACTAATATTGAAGATTGAAGGCTTTGAACTTTTGTAGTATATGCTCAAAGTTTTCTTAACTTTATGCAAGCCAAGTTGTGACATCTACATAATACGTGATGCTGATGAGTATTCTTCCAAATCCTGAAAGCATTTTTCATATAGTACAGATCTAGAATTATTTACTCAGCATATGACCTTATACAAATTTAAATTAAGGAGAAAAGATGCAGCCCTGATACACATGTTGGTCCTTATACACACCTTGGAGAAGCTCAATATTAGCCGTTAAAACCATGTCTAGTGCTGGCTATGGAAGAGATCACCAACTACTTATATGCAAGTTCAAATTGAAGTTAAAGAAAATTAAAACAAGTCCATGAGCACCAAAATATGATACCAAAGTGTATCCAAATTGAATATAGAAATTATCTTAATAGATTTAAGAATTGAAAACTAGTGACTGAAAACCAGGTAAGTTGTATATAACATCAAAGACCAAACTTGATGTTAGAAAGACCTCTGAAACTTGCACTTTAATGAAACAAAGCCAAACCAAGGGAAAGAAGTGCTGACAATATAGAATTGAACAAAAGATTTCACACAGTAGGTAGTGGGGGGGGGCGGGGGTGGGGGGGAACAAACCAAAAAACCAAAAACATTGTAATGAAATGTACAACAAGCTATATTTGGAAAACCTAAAAGGAAGGAAATACTTGGCAATTCTCAAGCTGAAAGAACTGAAGACCTAATTCAAGTGTCAAGCTGCAATATTGAAGGATCCTACTGGATCATTCAATCAAAGACTTGAATGAACACATAGATATGTCTTGGAGAGGGTGCAGCCAGGCATGTTGCTAGAATGTGCATTCATAATGCTGGGAAAGAGGGTCAATGAAGGAGAGAAAAACCCTCAATCCATTGACTTGACATGGTGACTGCTTCAAAATGGGCTCTTGTGTGTCAGGAATGTGCAGGTAAAATCAGGGTTCAGATTTTTTGTTCATAGGGTCTCTATGAGTCATGCTTGACTCTACAGCACACAACAACAACATGAAATTAAAAAGAAAATCCAACTGTGTGTGCATTTTATTACACTGGTATACTGTTGTTTTCTAAATGTTTCCAAAAGGACAAATTTTGCTATCTCACTACTTGAAGATCAGTAATCTGTCTGGATCTTGGTCTGTCAGATCCACTGAGAAACTCCCAGAAGGCTAATGTCAAATTTTTAGACATTATGAAATTCTAATCTGGGGCTTAAGATCCTCTTGAAAACTCACTGGTTATTGATCAAGTTCAGTTTCTTATGAATGCAAAACTGACATCATTGTTGACTTTCTAATTATGGCAGCTCCTGGAAGATGACCCTCTACATCTGCTGTTCACTACAGAGCTCTTTGCTTCCTTCCTACCGAGCAGCATATCTCCCTTATTGCTTTCTTTGCAACTAATTGGGCAGGGGGTGGTTTATGCTTTTTAAAGGATTAGCAAGAATGTTAAAGACCAAAATGATCTTCTTGTCATTATGTGGTATAAGGTAATCACTGGGTTGACAATATAACATATTCACACAAGAAGAATACAGAGTACATAAAGCAGAAAGTAGAAGGGGAAAAAAACAGATTGAATTTAGCTTCTTATTGATATATCCAAGTGGAGACTCTATTCTTTCACCACTTAAACTAGAAAATCTGTCTTATATTGAAACAAAACTTGACTTAATGGTGATACTATGTACAAAATATTTATTGCATTTTCTTATTCTTAATATAGAGAACTTTGAGGGTCTAGTGGTTAGGAGCTCTGATGCAAACCTAAAGTCACAGGTTCAAATCTACTTACTGCTCCTTGGGGAATCTGCTCCCCTAAAATGTACTGTCTCTGAAAACCTAGGGCAAGGTCAGCTATGGGTAGGTTCAGATTTGATGGTACTTAACAACCTTGCAATTCTTAATATAGGTTGCATGCATTATTTAATTTGGTTTTCTGAAATGAAATTATATAGAAATTTAAGTAGTAAATCCTTCATAGTTTTAAAAATAATATGTTAATAAGCCTACCGACACCAAAAGTAGAAAATTTAAAATTCCATAGTCAGTTTCAAAATTTATAATTACTTTATGCTGTTTTTATGTATGTATTTAGCTGTATGTTGAGTCCCACACTGCAGGAATAACAAGAAAATGACAAAAAGTTTTTTTTTTAAATTTTATATTTGTAAAGTATATAAAGGGAGCTCTGGTGGCCTAGTGGCAAGAAGACAGGCTGCAATCCCAAAAGCACATGGTTTGAGGCCACTAGCTGCTCTGCTGGAGAAGGATGAGCAATCTCCTCCTATTTGATTACTTGCCTCTGAAAACCTGACAGAGGGTCAGTATGGGTCAGTTCTGACTCTAAAATATACAACAACAACAACAAAGTATTATATATATAATTATTGTTATGTGCTATCAAGTCACCTGCAACTCATAGTGACTCTATGTAAAAGAACTCTGAACCCTGCCCTATTCTGAGCCAATTGCAGCATCTCCGACAAACCTAGTCCCATTTCTCCAGTCAATGCATCTCATTCTGGATCTTCTTCCTCTCTTGTCCTATTCCTCCACCCTTCCAAGTATGACATCCTTCTCCAAGTACTGGTCCCTCCTGGCCACGTGCACAAAGTATGTGAGATGGAGCCTCAAAATCCTTGCTTTCAGGCAGCAGATCTGTTTATTCCCCTGGCAGTCCACAGTATGTTCAACATTCTTCTCCAACATCACAACTCAAAGCCTTCAAGGCTTTAATCCTTCTAATTAGATATTATCCAGCTCTGATGCATGCATAGCAAGATATTCTCTCTCTCTCTCTCTCTCTCTCTCTCTCTCTCTCTCTCTATATA
>NW_006399762.1:11470518-11471879 GCF_000299155.1 Elephantulus edwardii
CCATTAAAGTTAGAAAAAAATAATTTATCTATTAAATATTTTTAAACTTTCTGATACAATGTTAAAAATACATTGGGACAAAAGGGTTGAATTTTGTGTTTCAGAAGACAACATTTTCTCAGAATCATATTAGTGAATCTTAATTGCTTAATTAGAATACTTAACCTTTAAACAACCTTTAAAAAATTGCACTTTTAAGTTTATTGAGAGTTTTGTCATTATTAGTATTATTTGCTATTAAAATATTTGTTCGAGTGCTAAGTGAAAGTGTTCTTTAAATTTTCATAAGGAGATTTTTATAAAGTTTATATAAATAATTGGCTTTTTAAAATGTAAATTAGTAAGTTCTAAATGTTCATTTACATTTTATTCTATGTCTTTTTTTTTTTAGAAAGTTCAATCTGACATCAATGAAGGTAGATTCAACCACAATAAATTTTAAGATAAATCTGAATTTCCCTTAATTTGGCATTTTGTTTGTTTGTTTGTTTTTTCTTTTGCTTACTTAAAGTAACAATGAGGAAATTTTGTACCTTAACCAACTGAACAGATGTAAATAGTTAATCAGTTGCTTACTATAATCTTATTAGTATATAATTTACTAGGAATGCAATTCAAAGTTAATAGCAAAATGTTTATTATAGATACAAAATCAATATGGGAGTAAAGACCATTTGCTGAGATCTTTAAAATATAAAAATATATTGTTATGTGCTGTTGAATCAAGTACAACAAAAATAGTGATCTGTGACCCTATGAATAACAGCCCTCGAGCTTGTCCTATCCTAGTCAATCTCACTCACTGACTCTAATATATCTGACCCCATTGCCACAGTCACTATGTCAAACCATTTCATCTTGGATCTTCCTTTTCTGTGTTTTCCTCCACTCTTCCCAAACTGATGTCCTTTACTAAGGACAGTTTCCTCCTGGTGACAAGCCCAAAGTATGTCAAACTCAGCTTCTAAGATCTTACCTTCAAGAAGCAACCCGCTTTTACCTTCTCTAGGAGCAAAGCGACATCTTTCAAGTAAAACCCAGGAAAAACCGGCCAGAGAGGGAAGACTGGAAGCTGCGCACTGGGGAAGGTCACCTCGGATAACAGCAAAGAGGCATCTTTCAGGTACACAGAAAAACCAGCGGGCCCTCGAGCCAGAAAGGAAAACATAATCTACACAGGAGTTCTACAGGACAAGTCACCTTCCCTTGGAGACAGTACAAATAAACTTAAGAGACACTGGTCAAAAAAAAATGTCAGCAGTTGACGTGTTTGGAATCACAGAAGTCAAGAAAGCTTAAGATACAAGCTGTCAGATCATGGGTTGGACAATGGAAGATATTTTCTGAAGGGACTTGGCAGA
>NW_006399762.1:11474839-11493858 GCF_000299155.1 Elephantulus edwardii
CGGGTCCTTGGAGAGGGACATCATGCTTGGGAGGGTGGAGGGACAGCGCAGGAGGGGAAGACCCTCTATGAGATGGATTGATTCGGTGACTGGGGTTATCGGGATGGGTATGTCAGAGGCAGTGTGGTTGGCACTGGATAGAGCAGGGTTTAGGGCTGTTGTGCATAGGGTCGCTATGAGTCAGAAATGACTCGACAGCACATAACAACAACAACAAAAGGACAGAACTGTTCTTTTGGCAATCCATGGCATGTTCAAAACTCCTCACTAGCAACTCAAAGTCATCGATTCTTCTTTTGTCATCCTTAGTCATTGTCCACTTCTCATATTTATAGCAAGCAACTGAAAATGCCATGTTCTTTTTGTTGTTAGGTGCCGTTGAGTCATAGACAACTCCTAGCGACCCTATGAACGAAAGGCCTGAATACCGTTTGAACATACAGTTTCTGGAGGCAAGCCATTTCTGAAGTAGATGCCACTCCTGCTTCCAGGCTTGTTTTAGTCAGGAAGCTCCAGCAAACACCTGTCCACCATGGGTAACCATTACATTTGTTACATCAGTGTCCCAGTGTTCAGCATCACAGCAACCATGAGTTACCTCTGTACAGCAATGCACAGACTAGTGCTGTACCACCTAGAGCGATGTTTGACAGGAAAACAATTTGAACCTGGCCAGAGAGCTGCAGACCTGAGGGTCCTTTTGGGCTTAAAGCCCCCTCCTGCCTTAAACCCTAGGCCAAGCTGGCTTGCTTGGCTCCTGGAGGCAGAGTAGTCCTTCACATCAAACACAATCTCGAAAAAGCACTCAACTCAAGTAGCTGCCACAACACCTGTGCACGCAGCACCGTGCTCTCTCTGGCAACCAGGTCACAGCAACCCTGGGCAGAGCAAACCAGGGAGAACATGGCCGCCGTCTCTCTCCTCTCCCCTTGGGGCTTAAAGCCTCTTCCTGCCAGATTAAACACACCTTAGTCTCTAGACTGACATCCTTGCTCCTTATCACTATGAAGACATCCATGAAAGCATACTTTATTAAAGCAACTCATCTTCTCAGTACCTCTTGGTTGCTGTGAAGGTGAACACTGCCACAATGATGTGTCAAATGCAATAATGGTTACCCATGGTGGACAGTGTTTGGCAGTGCTTTCTGATTAAAACAAGCAGGAGTGGCATCCACTTCCAAAATAGCTTGTTTCTGTAAACCCTATAAACCTGCAGAAAGGATGGAAGTTATACAAGTGTTCATGTCTTTCATTCATAGGGTCGCTGTGAGTGACCTATGACTCTATGACACTTAACAGGGACAACAAAATCTGATTTCCTAGCTGCTGGTGAGAAGAGTTGATTGTGGATCTGAGCAAGATGAAGTTGTTAACAGTTTCCATATTTCAGCAGTTCTCTATCCATCACAATGCTGCCAATTGGCCTGGGGATGAAAATCTTTGTCTTCTTGATGTTGAGATTCAATCAATATTGAAGACTTCAGTACTTAACCTTCTACGGCAAATATTTCTTGTCCTTCTCAGTCTCTGTGAGCAAGGTTTTGTCATTTGCATAATGTAAGTTGTTGATGAATTTTCCTCTAACCTGATACCACATCCTTTTTCATAAAATTCAGCCTCCAAGATCTTCTCCACATATAGACTCAAAAGGTATGGAGAAACAACATATCTCTGAAAAACTCCTTTCTTGAGTTTTGAACCATGCAGTGTTCCCTTACTCTGTTTGTAGTATAGCTTCCTGGTGTAGCTTTAGGTTTTGCATAAGCAAAATAATCAAGTATCCTGTGATCACCATTCTTCTCATTGTTACTCACAATGTATTGTAATTCACACAGTTAAATGTCTTCACATAGTCAATAAAGCAAATAGTTCTCTGTTTTTAATGTTGGCAATGGTATACTTAGTGCCATAGACACTTCTAAACCCAACTATTTCTGATTGTTCTCTATTGATGTACTGCTTCAGTCATATTTGGATAATCTTGAGCAGGATGGTGTTTGTGTGAGCTATTAGTAATATTTTTGGATGATATCTACTTTTGTCAGGTCACTTTTTTTTGGAATGGAAAGAAAATGGATCTCTTCAAGTCAGGTGGCCAGGTGGTTGTCCTCCAGACTTCTTGGCACAACTTAATGAGCATGTCTAGGGCAGCATCTGTTTGTTGAAATATCAGTTGGTTTACTCTCAATTCTTGCAGCCTCATTTTTTTACCAATTTACCAGAGCGCCTTGATTCCTCTTTCATCGCTATTGCTTCTTGATAATTGTTGCTTTATGACATTCTTCTGTGTCAGACAATTCTTTTTGGTATATTGACTCTGTGTATCCTTTCATCTTCTTTAAATGCTTCCTGGATTATTCAATATTTTTCCTATAGTATTCATTTGTTTAATTTTGTTTGTAATTTTTGTTTTACTTTAATGATTTTAATGAACATTTATAGAGATTTCAGATTTCCATTCATTCATTACTGCACTTCTCTCCGCCCCCAGCACCCCACCCCCACCCCAGTTCGCTCCTCTCTTTGAAAAATAAAAGAAAAACTCCCTCCCTTGTACACAATCCCCCTGTAACCCTCCCACCACCCCAAGTACATTCCATTATGCAACCTTAATTGTGGTCTTTTGTGATAAACATAATAGCTTATCATACATAACTTTTAAATTATTCTCTCCCTCCTCTGTTTCAGTGCATATAGTATTCCTAAGTATGTATTCTTAAATATTGCAACACAAAGTTTGATTTATTCTTCAGTTTTTTCAGCTTAAGAAATGGCCTCTATTGTACATAGGGTTTTCAGAGGCCTGCCATTTCAGAAGTGGATAGCCAATCCTTCTTCCTAGTCTGTCTTAATCTGAATGTTCAAATTTAGAGGAGTATCTGACAGACAAGCAATTTGTGGAACAGTGAAAGAGAAATCCCTCATTGTGGAGTTAACCATTAGTTACAGTATTGACCCTGCCCTTAGCCCAGTGCCTTGACCCACTTATTTCCCAGCTCCACCCTCCACCAGGATACCCCTTCACATCGACCAAATCCCTTCAGAAATTACCTTCCATTGTCCAACCCATGATCTGACAACTTGTATCTGAAACTTTCTTGGCTTCTGTGATTCCAAACACGTCAACTGCTGACAATTTTTTATGCTGTGACCAGTGTCTCTTTAGTTGTACTGTCTCCAAGGGAAGGTTATGTGTGTTGTAGGACCTCATGCATTTGCTGCAGAGGGTCAAGGACTGCAGCCTTCAGTATGGACTGAGGCTCAATGTCAAGAAAACAAAGATCCTCACCACTGGACCAATCAGTAGCATCAGGATGGATGGCGAAGAGATTGAGATTGTTCAAAGCTTCAGTTTGTTCAGCTCCGCGGTCAACACTCTTGGCACCAGCAGCCAGGAAATAAAAAAGCGTATTGTGATGGGAAAGGGTGCTGTTAGGGACCTCTCTAAAGTCCTCAAGAGCAACGGTGTCTCTCTGGAGACTAAGGTGTGCCTGATACAGGCCATGGTCTTTGCAATCACTTGTTATGCATCAGAGAGTTGGACAATGACTAGGGAGGACAGAAGGAGAATTGACGCCTTTGAGCTGTGGTGCTGGAGAAGAGTATTGAATGTACCATGGGCTACTTTTCAGTTATCTGAAGAGGTCTCTGCAACAAACTTCCCAATGCAATTCGTCTTTTACTTTCCTGGCTGCTGTTACCAAGAGGGTTGATTGTGGAGCCTAGCAAACTGGAGCTGTTAATAATCTCAATCTCTTTATCTATCGTGATGCTGCCAATTGGGGCAGTGGTGAGAATCTCTGTTTTCTGATGTTGTGTTTCTATTAATATTTAAGGCTACAGATCTACCTTCTGCAGCACGTACTGTAGGTCATCCTCTGTTTAAGCAAGCAGAATTATGTCATCTGCATCCAGATTGTTAATGAGTCTTACTCCAATCCTGATGCCACATTTCTCCTCATAGAGCCAAGCCTCCCTAATAATCTTTTCCGTATGTAGACTAAAAAGTTATGGGAATAGGGCACATCCCTGGCGTACACCCTCCTGAATTCTGAATCATGCAGTGTTTCCTTGCTGTGTTCTAACAACTCCCTCCTTATCTAAGTATAGGTATTGCATAAGCACTATCAAGTGTTTTAGGATTCCCTGTGTACAACAGCCCTAAACCCTGCTCTATCCTGTGACAATCACACTGCCTCTGACACACCCATCCCGATTACCCCAGTCACTGAATCAATCCACCTCATAGAGGGTCTTCTCCTCCTGCGCTGTCCCTCTACTGATGCTACTAATTGGTCCAGTGGTGAGAATCTTTGTCTTCTTGACATTGAACATCAGTCCATACTGAAGGCTGCAGTCCTTGACCCTCTGCAGTAAGTGCATGAGGTCCTCCTCAGTTTCAGCAAGCAGGGTTGTGTCATCTGCACAATGCAGATTGTTGATAGATTGTCCACCAGTCCTAATACCACACTTCTCCTCATAGAGCCCAGCCTGTCGGATAATCTGCTCTGCATACAGGATGAAAAGGTATGGAGATAGGACACATCCCTGGTGTATACCCTTCCCAATTTTGAACCATGCAGCGTTGCCCTGCTCTGTTCTGACGACTGCCTCTTGGTCCAAGTATAGGTTTCGCATTAGCACGATTAAATGTTCTGGGATTCCCATTCTTTTCAGAGTCAGCCACAGTTTGTTATGTTCCATTCAGTCTATCAGTAGATTATATAATTTATAAAAATTGCATTGATCCTTTATTTTATACTTGTATAACTTTCATCACTTCTCCAAGTTCATAGTTTTCAAAGGCAAGCCGTTTCAGAAGCTGATGCCACTTTGCTTCACAGCTTGTTATAATAGGGGAACTCCACCAAACACTGTCCACTATGGGTACCTCCATCAACCACTGTCCACTATGGGTAACCAAATGCGATAAGGATTACCCTTGGTGAACAGTGTTTGCTGGAGCTCCCCAATTAAAACAAGCTGGAAAGCAGTAGTGGCATCCACTTTCAAAACAGCTTGCCTCTGAAAACTCTATGAACTTGGAGAAAATAACTTGTATTTTTCTAGATAGTTATGAGGTTATTCTCAAGTTATGAGATTACAATTGAGCTTATACCAAGAGGATCACATTTTTACATCAATAGCAGTGACAAAATACTCAGTAGAAGCATCCGTTTAGAGTTGGTAATGAAATTTTCAAAGTTCTCTAATGATGTTTTAATAGAAATATCACAATAATATGTCTTTAATAAATAGAAATTTATTCTTTCACATTTTTTTTAAGTTAGGGTGTGGGGTTTATTTTAATTATAAAAGAACTTTGGAAATCTTAACAAAGGAAAGGAATATTTCACACTGAGAAGACTCTAGAACATAAATGACAAGTATTTAACTTCTGTTCTGACCCCATCTCCAAAAACACCAGAGACGATGGAGGAAGACAGCTGAAGCAAACAAGTGAACCTGTAGAACAGACTTAGAAACCCTATAAATAAGTAACATCTAAAATTGTTTTGTTTTAAAAAAAATTTTTAATATATCAAAAGGCCTGGTTTATGACATGCTACTCCCACCAGAAAATAACCCAATACCCCCTTGTTGGCAACATGCTTAAGTTGACCAGCCAACTCCTATTTCTAAACTCTTGTGTATGTGAGTGTGTGTAAAAGTACATGTATCTTATCAACTTGATGACCCACAGCCTCCTGCTTTCACACACTAGCTGACTGGTGTTCATTCCTTTCAGAAGGGTGGGCAGAAACCTGCATGTGATAGTGGAACATAATAGCCCACTTCTCAACCAGTGCTTCACCCTTCTCAAAAGGAGAGGCTGACTTCTAACCAGACTACTCAAATCAATTCTCTCCTGGTGACTCCTATTCTTTTTAAGAAAACACACGTATTCACTCACACACACACACACACACACACACACACACACACACACACATATATAATTTTTTTTATTTTTACATTTAAATATAAAAATACTATTCTGCTTTGTGTTATAACATTGAGGGCCAAGTAGTATGAATCTTTTCTCAAGGCAGGGATATGTCCAGTCATATCCCCACCTTCCTTCTCAATTTCCATGGAGTCTCCCATCCAAACAAGGAAATCCTAACTTTACCACAGGATTAAGTCAGATCCTCCCACTTCAGCTACCTCAATAAATCCCTCCTTTCCTTCCTTCACAAACATAAATGTTCTGTCTGGATAGCTATGCCTACTGGACAAACACACCTGATTAAATGGAAGCAGTGGTTATGTTTCCCTACCCCCTCCCCACTAATGCACTATTCCTTAGTCTTAAAGAAAGCTTCAGTGACAGGGAAAAGGGGCGGGATGGCCGTGAAGAGATTAAGAACGTGACACCTCTATCCTGGCCCCCCCAAAACAAGAGTTATTAATTTGGCCTGAGGAATAAAAAAGACCTCGATATTTTGCCCTCGGAATTACAGCTAGTAGAAACAAGTAGGAGAAATGAGAAGAGGGCGCAGGATGAAAAAGAGGGGGCTTTTGATGACTGGAAGTCTAGTCCATTTAGTTTTTATACTGGAAGGGCTCGTCGCCAGTTTCGTGGAGAAGACATGTGCGGATGAGGGCTTCTGTCACCGAGTAGGGATCACAGTTGGCAGAGGGGCGGCGGTCTTCAAAGTAACCCTTCTTCTCCTGGCCAACAGTCCGAGGAATGCGAGTGCTGGCGCCACGGTTGGCCACACCTGCAGAAAAGTCTTTGATGTTGGAGGTTTCGTGGAATCCAGTCAGGCGCCAGGCGTTGTCCAGGCCTCCTTTGGGATTGTAGGCGCAGATTTGGTACTGGTGCCGCTTGCTCAGTCTCTCGATGGACTCCTCAATGTGCTTCAGACCGTTCTCTTCTCGCATGGCCTTGGTGCTAAAGTTGGTATGACATCCAGCACCGTTCCAGTTCCCAGGGATGGGCTTGGGGTCGAAGGTCGCTATAACGCCAAAGTCTTCACACACAGGGTGCAGGATGAAACGGGCCACCCAGAGATGATCTCCCATGTCAATTCCTTCACAGAGGCCTATCTGGAACTCCCGCTGGGCAGACATGACTTCTGCATTTGTCCCCCCAATCTTGATGCCGGCATATAAGCACGCCTGGTAGTGAGCCTCCACAATGTCCCTGCCGTAAGCTTTATCTGCTCCCACGCCGTAGTAATAGGGACCTTGGGGTCCAGGGAAACCATTGGAAGGCCAACCAAAGGGGTGGCCATCTGTCCCCATGAGGGTGTATTCCTGCTCCATTCCAAACCAGGGGTGTTGGTTGCTCACCATGTCCATTATCCGTTTACAGGTGTGCCTTAAATTGGTCTCTGCAGGCTTTCAGTTGTACTTAAAGACTTCACAGAACACCAGCTTGTTGGGGTCCTTGCGAAAAGGATCCCGAAACATGGTAGCAGGGAGGAGATACATGTCACTGTTAGAGCCTTCAGACTGGAAAGTACTGGAGCCATCAAAATTCCACTCAGGCAACTCTTCTACACTCTTGGGCTCAGAATCTAGGGTTCAGGTCTTGCAGTGCAGTCCCTCTCCTGTGCCATCGATCCAGATATACATGGCCTGGACTTTCTCACACTGAGGCAGGGCCATATACAGCTGCTTGATGCCTTTGTTCAATTGGGAACTTGCTGAGGTGGACGTGGTGGAAGGTGTTCTGGGCGGAGGGCAAGCTGGAGGGAAAGCTGGCCGTGAGAGCAAGGAGAGGAGAAGAGAGGTGGCCAGGTGTCCAGTTAGAAGACAGACTCAACTCCCATTCTCGGCTCTGAGGAGCTGCCCCGCAGCCTTCCACCCTTTTATCCGCGGCCGGGCTATTCTTTCACATTTTAAGACGTTGTTGTTGTTGTGTGTCATTGAGTTGAAACCAGCTGGTAACAGTCCCTTCAGCAGGTTTTTCAAAAGCTCGAGGAAACAAATTGTTGTGATCCACACAGTCAAATGCCTTTTCTTAGTCAACAAATCAGTTAGACATCCTTCTGGTACTCTCTGCTTTCTGCAAAGATCCATCTGACATTGGCAATAATGTCTCCAGTGTTACAGCCTCTTCTAAAACCATGTGGTAGCTCTCTGTCAATGTACTGTCCAATATGTTTCTGGATAGTATCCAGCAAGATTTTACTAGTTGTGATATAATTGATATTGTTCAATAATTTCCACACTCTGTCAGGTCATTTTTTTTTTTTTGAATGGGAACAAATGTGGATCTCTTCCAATCAGTTGACCAGGTATTTGTCCTCGAGATTTTTTGGCACAACCTGAGGTTGTGATGATGTTGCACATTCACGACAGCATCTGTTCATTGAAACATGCCAGTTGGTATTCCATCAATTCCTGGGGCTTTATTTTTTGCCAAGTCCTTCTGAGCAGCCTGAACTTCCTCCCTTCATTACCATTGCATCTTGATCATATATTGTTTCTTGAAATTGTTCTATGTCGGCCAATTCTTTTTTTGTATAATGACTCTGTATAGGCCTTCCATCTTCTTTCAATGCTTTCTGGATCATTCAATATTATGCACATAGAGTCCTTAAGCATTGCAATTTGTGGCTTGAATTTCTTCTTCAGTTCCTTCAGCTTAAGAACTCCGAGTGAATTATGCCCCTTTGATTTCTGACTCCAGCTCCTTGTATTTTTCATTATAATTTGCCTTGTCTTCTTAAGCTCCCTTTTGAAATCTTCTATTCAGCTTCTTAATTTCTTGATTTCTTCCTTTTCCTTTGGCTTCTCTGTGATCCAGTGCATTATTCAGAGTCTCTTCTGACGTCCAATTTGGTCTTCTTCTTCCTTCTTTGTAATGGCTTTTTGCTCTTTAATGGTATTCTTGATAACCTCCCACAGCTCATATGGTCTTCATTCATTAGTGTTCAAAACCTCAAATCTTTTTCTGAGTGAGATTTTAAATTCTGGGTGGATAGATTCAAGATCAAATTTTGAATCCTGTGGATATGATTTGGCCCTGTTTGGCTTTAATTTGAACTTGCTTGTAGTCTTTGATGGTCTATTCCACAGTCAACACCTGGCTTAGTTTTTCCTGCTGATATTGAACATCTCCAACAATTCCTTCCACAATGTAATAGATCTTATTCCTGTGCTTACTATCAGGTAAAATCCAAGTGTACAGTGGGTGTTTATGTTTCTTATAAAAGGTATTTGTAATTAATATATTATTCGTTTTACAAATTCTATCATTTTATCCCGAGCTTCATTTCTGTCACTAAGTCCATGATCCTTCTTCCTGATTACAAACTTTTGCATTCCTGTTACCTGTTATTATCAATGCATCTTGGTTGCATGTTCGATTGATTTCTGAATGCAACAGTTGGTAGAAATAATCTATTTTTCTGTTTGCCTCTGGTTATTGGTACATAAATTTGAATGATAGTATTAACAAGTATTCCTTATATGGACATTATGCCATAACTCACAATATTGCACTTTAAAATGGATCTAGAAACAGCCTTTTTAACTATGAAAATTATTCCATTTCTTCTCACCTTTCATCACCAGCGAAGCAGATCACATGACTGCCTAATTCAAAATGTCCCATGTCAATCCATCTCACTCCCTAATATATTATGTTAATATTTATGTATTTCATTTCTTTCTTAACAATATCTAGTTTTCCTACATGCATGATCCTCAAATATGACATGCAGGCAATTGTAGTGTGTAATTTTACTCATATTAATCTAATAATAAATAAGAATATGTTGGAGGAAAGCTATGATGGGCAGTTCAATTACCTCTCATTAACAATATATGAGGTTATTTTGGACTACTGAAGAAGAAAAAGAAATTATGAATTTCGTATTAATTATGCCTATGGATAAGAATGGCAGAAAAAGAATCTATGCCTTTTGAGTTATGGAGAATTGACTATTCTATATACAGCCAAAGATAAAACAAATGTCTTCGTGAAAGTACTCAGAGCCAACAATAATAAAACTTTGTCCACATGCTTTTGGTATATTGTTAGGAAGGTCAATCCTTAAAAAAGACATAATACTTGGAAAGTTGGACGATCAACAAAACAGAAGATCCTCAACAAGATGACTCACATCTGTGACTTGAGTGATGGACTCAAGTACATTCTGGATGGTGAGAATGGCGCAGAGTAAATCAGGATTCAGATGCATTGTTCATAGGGTCACTATAAGCCATAGTTGACCCTATAGCACCTAACAACAACAAAGATATCATAGAAACAGTATATTATTTTTATAAATAGTTTCTCTATATATAACAATTTGGAAGGAGGAGTAACATCCACTTCCATAATAGCTTGCCTCCAGAAACACTATGAACCTGGAGAGAGGATGAGAGAGACACCCAAGTGTTGAGGACTTTCCTTTATAGGGTCGCTATGGGTCACCTGCAACTAGATGGCACTTAACAACAAGAACATATACAACAATTACAGTTAATAGAGAGTTCTGAGAGCATAAATTTTTTTACTGCTCAAAGATGACTCTTCTCTAGGGTTCTAGATCCATCAGTTACTCTGAGGGAGAAAAATGTGAAATCTCCTTTCATGTTACTTAAAACTTTTAGAAAACCTAGTGGAATACCAGCTATGAGCTAGCTGGTTTCATCTAAACAATGCACTGAGTGAATGTTATAAAATGAATAATATCTCTCTCTCTCTCCTATACCTATATCAACTATATCTATATCTATCTCTTTATCTCTATCTCTATCTATTATCTATCTATCTATCATCTATCTCTATCACTTAAAAAAAGAAAGAGTTTAGATAAAATAATGTGGCAGTATTTTAAAGCAAGTACCAAAGGAATTAAGGAGTATTTCACTGGCATATTTCTATGAAAAATGTGGTTGATATTGTTCTTTAATTAATCCCTGATTCCTGGGATTATTGATGAAAATCTTAAAAGAATCTATGTACTCTGAGTCTTATTCAAAACATCAATTTTCTTCACACTCTAATAAATTGTTAAAGTGATTTCATAAGTAAACTCTTGCTGAAGATTATGTAAAAAAATAACAAGAAACTGCTAGAAATTCAAGTTGAATTTTTAAAAGTGCATAGAATTAGGGATATCACTGATGTCAAATGAATCTTGTTCTTAATTAGAGAATGCCAGAAAGATGTTTACTTATGCTTATTGAGTATGCAAAAGCATATGACTATGTACCAGAACACTTAATAGTGCTCATGTGAAACTTGTTCATAGACCAAGAAGAGTTGTCTAGACAAAATAAAGGGATACCATATGGTTTTAAAACAGAAATGTTGTACCTAAGGGCTATATCCTTTCTCCAAACCTATTAAATCTATATTTTGAGCAAATAATTTGAGGTGCTGCACTAAATGAAAAAGAATCTGGCATCAGACACAGAAGCTGACTGGTTAACAAACTGCATTATGCAGATGACACAATCTTGCTTATATAAAGTGAAGAGGGCTTGAAACACTTGCTGCAGAAAATCAAAGACTACTCCCTTCAATATAAATTACATTCCAAAACCAAGAAAACAAAATTCCTCACCACAGTACCAATAGGCAACATCATAATGGAGAATTTTTTTAAGTAGTCCATCACTTCTTTTTATTGAGATCTACAATCGATAATTGTAGGAGCACAGAAAAAAATAAATATTGCCTTGAGCTAATATATTGTCAAAGAATTATCCAACATTCTAAAGAGCAAGAATTTCAGTCTAAAGACTAATATGAGCCTGATTCAAACCATGTTTGTTTTCCCAATTCTTCTAGTGCATCTGAAGGTTGAACAACTAAAAAGGAAGTCTAAAGCATAATTTATACCTTTGATTTGTGGCGATGATGAATATAGACTATCCAATGGAAAGCCAAAAAAAAAAAAAAAAGAAAAGAAAAAACCCCAAACAAAAAACCAACAACAACAAAAAATCAAACCAACTTATTTAGGAGAAATTACAATTGGGGTGGTCCTTCTTATTGTTGTTCGATGCTGTTGAGTCAAATCTCATGGTCCTGAGGAGCAAGGACAATGAAACCAACTGTTTCACAAGCTTAGAGCATGTTCTGAGAAGGTGCCAGTCAACCCACCAAGAGATGGATTGACATAGTGATTGTAACAGTGGGCTGGAAGAAATAATTAAGATGGGGCAGAGTAGAGCAAAGAAGAAATAAGTCATAGTTGTTTTAGTAGCACTTAACAATGACAACAGTGCCAAGAGTATCATTTCTATGTCTAAATTCTGTATATCAGATGCTGTTGTTATTAGGTGACATTGAATTATCTACTATTCATAGTGACCCTGTGTCAACAACAGATCTAATCTTGCCATGTCCTGTGTCATCTACAATTTCGATATGCTCCAGCCCATTGTTATAGTCACTGTACCAATCCTTCTTGTGAGGGGTATTCTCTTTCTTTAACCTTCCCTCTTTGCCAGTATGATGTCATTTTCCAAGGACTGTCCCCTCTTGACCACGTGCCCTAAGTAGGTGAAATGAAGTTTCACAATCTTTGTCTCGAAGGAGCACCCTGGTTGGATTTCTTCTAAGACAGATTCATTTATTCTTTTGTCAGTGCAAGGAATATTCAATATTCTTTTCCATTATCATGACTGAAGACAGATTCATTTTATTCTTTTGTCAGTGCAAGAAATATTCAGTATTCTTTTCCATTATCATGACTGAAAGGCATAGATTCTTCTTCTGTCTTCTTTATTCATTGTTCAATTTTTTTTAATGCCTATATGGTAACTGGTCTTGGGAAGTTCTGCTTGCCAGAAGGAGCATGGTGGTGTGAGCGCAACAATCATGGCAAGCTTTTGGAGTAGATTGCTTTTCCGGGCATGTGTTTGACATGCAGGTTTGCTCTGTCCCTGGAATGAGGCAAGCCAGCCTGGGCCTAGGATTTGAACCAGGCGGCGGCCTTAAGCTAAAAGGCAGCTGGGAGAGGAAGCGCCCAAGTTGTTCCTGGTTGGTGATGCTGAAGCCTGTGACAGTGATGTGCAAGTCGTGGTAATGGGCACCCATGGTGGACAGAGTTGGCTGGAGCTTCCCGACTAAATCAAGCCTGGAAGCAGGAGCGGCATCCACTTCCGAAATGGCTTGCCTCTGGAAACCCTATGTACGAACAGTGCTCAGTTTGTTCGTTAATAGGGTCGCTATGAGTCCTCTACTACTCGGCGGCACCAAACAACCACAACAACGTATGGTAACTGAAAAAACCTGGAATTCTTTAATCAGGTATACATTAGTATCTAAGCATACATCCATTCTCTCTAGCACTTTGGATAAGTCATTGACAGCAGATTTTCCCAGTGCAACATGTCTTTTTATTCCTTATTGTTGTAACCTGGATATTGATTATATGCCAAGTAAAATTACATAATTCACAACTCCAGTCCTTTTTCCACATGTCATGATGTTGTCTATTGATCAGTTATGAGATTTTTTCTCTTCTGCTATGTTTCAAGTCCTCCTGCTTTCTACAAAGTTGTGTTATCTGCATAACACAAGTTGTTAATGAGTCTTCCTTCAATACTGATTTGTAGTTTTTTGTACAATCTAGCCTTTATAATTATGTGCTGAGTAAATTCAACCTGTAAATTCAATAGGTGTGGAAAAAAGGCACAGTCCTAATGACCATCTTTCCTGATTTTAAACTAGGCAGTTGCTCAGATAAGAAAGCATGTTCCCGGAGAGGTTATGTTTATAAGCAAGATAAATATACCAATTTCATTTCCTAGTTAAATAGAAGAAAGCATAAGTCAATTCAAAGTAAAAACTGTTACAACAAAATTAATTTGAAGGGGAAAATAATGAAAATGAGGGGAAAGAAATTATTAACCTATCCTTTTAAAGTTATAATTTAGTTTACTGTATTTTGAAAACATAAAGGAAGAAAAGTTCAATCAGATAATCTTCCTTAAAGATAAAGCTCTTACTTATATATTTATTTATCCAAATATTGCATACTCTTATAGGTACAGAATAATTCTGTATCTGTTAATTTGAAGGTATGTTGGTTTTGTTTCTATTATTCCTGTTTACTTATTTATAATAAATTTGTATAAAAAACTGTTACTATTTTGATTTATTTCTCTCTATATATGTATTTATATTGTCATATTTATGAGTATACCTTGAAATATTTCTGAAAAAGTACCAAGAAAATGATTTAACATTTCTTTCCAACTATTTTTTTTCTTGCAAAGCATACAGATCAGTGCTGATAAAATAAGTTAAAAAAGAAAAAATCACAAGGAATAAAATCATATGTAGGAGAGATAAAATACTTTGTTAGTGCATAAATGAAAACATTACTGAGGTCCAAATTATTAAACTTCCACAGAAAATATTGATTGCTGTTCACATCATGCTAAGATCAAGCATAGATTTGAGAGGACTGTTGTTGTAGAGTACCATCAAGTTGCAACCAACTCATAGCTGAAACTGTGGAAGATTTTCAGAGGTGGTAACTGAATGAGAGATTAGATTTTTAATTAATTACGGTGGAGTTCATGTTGTTTTATTTTAAACTATCTGTTTTCTTTCCTCTATCTAAGCATTAAAGAATGGAACATAGAGAAGAAAATAAATGGACATACACTAATAAGTATAAATGAAATGCTAGTTTTTCAATAGATTCTTGTAACAAACATCTACTATTTTCTTCTTTACATATTTTTATAGTTCTTGATAAGAGAAAGTGTATTTCTAATTAATTCTGTTAAGAGTAGTAAATTAGTTACAGGAACTGCAGAGTCAACTCTGTTTGATTTGCTGTGTAATTCCTTGATTTCTGACATCAACATTCCCTCTTTCCTTCACTTTCCTCAGTCCTCTATATCTCTTGGGTTCAATGGTTGTCTGGAGAGTCTCCCAAAGAGTCAGATCATTCAGGAGAAAGACATAGGTGATTGTAGAAATGCAGGCAGGAGATTGGTGAGTGTTGTAGATTATAAGTTTTGGTATAGGTAGAAAGTGGGCATCCTAAGAAAGAGCTAGCTAGTACTGAGGTCTCATGAGTTTATATATGCCTCAAGTAGGGTGGGGGTTGTGTCTCACTCTAATCCTCTCTCCTTAATAGAAAAAAAAAATACTTCAACTCAAAATAAACAATCAATGTCTAAGAAAGATATTTTGAACTATAAACCTTTGACACCACAGATAAACTAATATTGTATTAATTATATCATCTGAGAATTGTATTATCATTTTTAAGAGTATTGAGAATACCATGGACTGCTAGGAAAACAAACAGATTTGTCCTGAAAGGGTTAAACCGGGTGGCTCCTTGGAGGCAAGGATTCTGAGGCTCCGTCTAACTTACTTTGGACATGTTGTGAGGAGAGACCGGTCCTTAGAGAGGGACATCATGCTTGGGAGGGTGGAGGGACAGCGCAGGAAAGGAAGGCCCTCTATGAGGTGGATTGATTCAGTGACTGGAATAATTGGGATGGGAGTGTCAGAGACAGTGCGATTGGCACAGGACAGAGCGGAGTTTAGGGCTGTTGTACATAGGGTCGCTATGAGTCGCAGGTGACTCGATGGCACATAACAACAACAACAACAACATATGATTACAATATTATTAAGTTGATTATTATCTTAATGTTTCTTCTAAGATAATGATTCTATTGATAAAGAACATTTTTGCGCTTAATATCTCATTATGTGGAATTCTATATTAGGAAAAGAAAAAACAGATTAAATCAGTTATTATTGTTTATTCCACTGTTTCAGTACTTGATTAAAACCTTAAACTAACATTGCGTATCTCTAATGTTATAATTTCCTTACCATTCTTAATTAAGCCTGCACTGGTAATTTTTTGTCACTGTCACTTGTAAGAACTTGAAAAACCTGCTTAGTAAGCAGGCTTGTGTTTTGAAATTACTCCAAGATTTCTGGGCTTCTAAGAATAATTAAACTTAATGAAGAAAAAATTAATTGGTCTACTTAAAATGCTATTAAAGAGCTCACAAATTAGAGTGAGTTGATATAGATGTTACTCAATCCTTCAGTAAGTCTAAAAAATAAGAATTTGGTATGCGGTTGCATAAAATTTACATATCTTACCTTAAAATTCAAGATGCAATTGGAAAAACAAGTCATGATGGCATCATCTCACATGCGCTGTCCACACTTTTATTTTAAAACTATCAGCTGGCCCAGTGGGCAGAAAGTGATGCTACCAAGCCAAAGGTGGGTGAATTTTAATCCACAGCCCTCCGGCCTGTCGTTCATTGTTTTTGTTCAGACACCCCTCCACCACCCCATCCACCACCCCATGGCATGCTTCAAAATTGGGAAGGGTGTACGCCAGGGATGTGTCCTATCTCCATATCTTTTCAACCTATACACAGAACAGATTATTCAGGAGGCTGGGCTCTATGAGGAGAAATGTAGCGTCAGGATTGGATGAAGATTCATCAACAATCTGTGTTGTGCAGATAAGACAACTCTGCTTGCTGACACTGAGGAGGACCTGAAGTGCTTGTTGCAGAAGGTCAAGGATTATACCCTTCAATATGGATTGAAGCTCTATATCAAGGAGAAAAAAAAATTCACCACTGGGCCAATTGGCATCATCAGGATGGACAATGAAGAGACTGAGATTGTTAACTGCTGTAGTTTACTTGGCTCCAGAGTCAATACTGCTGGCACCAGCAGCCAGGACATGAAAAGACGCATTGTAATGGGAATGTTTACTGTTAAGGACCTCTCCAAAGTACTGAAGAGCAATGTTGTCACTATGGAGAATAAGGTTCACCTGATCCAGGTCATGGTCTTTGCAATCACTTGCTATGCATCAGAGAGTTGGACAATGACTAGGGAGGACAAAGGATGCTTTTGAGCTGTGGAGTTGGAGAAGAGCATTGAATATACCATGGACTTCTAAGAAAAAGAACAGCTTCATCCTAGAGAGGTTTAAATCAGGCTGCTCCTTGGAGGCAAGAATTCTGAAGTTTCATCTAACATACTCTGGACATGGTGAAAGGAGGGACAAGTCCTTGGGGAAAAGTGTCATGTTTGGGAGGGTAGAGGGACAGCACAGCAGAGGAAGACCCTCTATGAGGTAGATTAATTCAGTGACTGGGGTAATCAAAGAGGGTGTGTTAGAGACAGTGAGGTTCACACCTCAGGAGAGAGCAAGGTTTAAGGCTGTTGTACATAGGGTCACTAAGAGTCGCAGACAACAGCACATAAGAGGAACAACAACCATTGTTATTGTTGCTGTGTACTATAGAGTAAAAACTGACTCATAGCTGACCCTCTGGCAGGTTTTGAAAAACAGTTAATTGCATGGGAGGAGATTATTCATCCTTTGCCCACAGAGTACTTGGTAGCCTTGAATCGTGTGTCTTCAGGATTACAGTGCAGCTTCTTGCCACTAGACCATTAGAGGGCAAGAGTATGTATTTAGTTTTCTGTTGTCAGAAACCTTGAAAATTGAATTTTCTATCCATTGTGTGAGCTCCCTTTGGGGGCATGATCTCCAGCTACCTTAACTGCAGACACATAGTCTTGCAAATCATCAATAGCTGTAGGACCAATATAACAGAGTACTTTCCACACTCTGAGAGACAATGGTGGACAGAGAGAGTGAAGAGATTATGGCACTGCTGTAAGGCAATTGTTGCAAGATATAACTAGAGAAGCCTTGGAGATGGAGCCACAGATAAAGGGGTTTTTTGGCTATTTTTTTATTTTTTCCAGGATGATTGAATGAAGAGTCGACCTGTAACTACTCTTACATAAAATTTGCTGTATGATTGACGAAAGCAGAGGTGAATTTGTACTGCTGAACTGAACCTAGACTTTTCACTTGTTGAATGAGAGGTTGTCTGAACTAATTGAGGAATTGTATCTTGGTGTTAACCTGCCTTGGAACTGCTAGACTACAACTAGACTTTGTATTAGGTGATGTTTTTTGTCTCAACCTCCCCAATCCAATTTCCCTAATAAATCTCACAACTGTGTGTAAAATCTGTGAGTCAATTTTGTATGTATTTTAGACCAAATATTTTATAGAAATTGGAGCAGGAGCCTGAGTTGCATTCATGTAGCTATTTGTTTGTTACTATAGATGTCAATTCCTTTGAGTTGTGTTGCTGGAGGAGTATTTCGCATACCATGGACTGCCACTAAAACCAACAGTTCTGTCCTGGAGAGAGTAAAACCAAACTATTCATTGAAAAGACTTAGAGAATTCATTTCACATACTTTGGACACAAATCAGGAGGGTCCAGTCTTTGGAGAAGGATATCATGCTTGGAAGTGTCAAGGGAAAGTGCAAGAGAGGAAGACTCCAAATGAGATGAACTGACCCAATAACTGGGATAATAAGGGTATCTGTGTCAAAGATTAGAGATTGACTCAGGATAGAGCAGGATTCAGAGCTATTGTGCATAGAGTCACTATGAGTCATAGTTGACCCAAGGACACATAGCAACAACAACAACGGATGGTATTAGGTAACTCTGATGGCCTAGTGATAGGAAGTTACAGTGTAATCTGGAAGGCATACATTTTAAATCTACCAACTGCTTCACTGGAGAAGGATGAACAATCTCCTCCCAAGTGATTAACTATCTCTTAAAATCTCCTGGAGGGTCAGCTATGGGTATGTTCTGAATCAATGGTACACAACAAAACCAAGAAATGGATCTCATTGATGGAGACAGTTCCCTTATTAATCAGATGGAAGTCAGACTTGGCCAACTCTACATTGTAATTGCTCCAGTTACAGTTTTACAAGTCTTGAAAAAATGTTATAATTAGCGAATAAGAACAAGATACATATAACTCTCCAAAATGGGAAGGAGAAGGGAAAAAAATAAGTATAAAAACTAGGAGTGGGATTAAAATTCATTAGGTAAAAATCCACCAGGGTAGCAGAGACTAGAGCATGGAGGGATGGGGGTTATAAAAGAACAGCAAGATGTAGTGTGGAGTTGATGATGAGATGGGGTGATAAAAGTTATCAGTCAATCAGTCAATAATGACATATATATATTACTATATAT
>NW_006399762.1:11493995-11495401 GCF_000299155.1 Elephantulus edwardii
AATGAAATACAAGGTATATAAATGTAAAAAAAATTAAAAATAACTATTTTAGATGTAACCTTTCAAAATTACAGTTTAAAGGAAAACAGAAATCTGAATCCTTGGAGTCCAATGATGATAAAAACAGTATTTAAACTAATAAATTATTTTTATATTCTATACATGGAAATTTTGAGTATGGTCATGTGTTTATGAAAAAGTTTTAGTATCATAGATAGTGTTCCTCCCATCCATATTACTTTCTTTTTCTTATTATCGGATCATATATTTAGAGTATATCTGATGGCTTTCATTCACTGTCACATTGAAAATAGAACTGAGACTTCTCTATTTCATGACAGTTTCCCTCACACATTGTTAATCTTTTGTCAGGCATAAGCTTCTGAACATTCAGTTTATTGCTGCATTGTCAAAGTAGTAGCTTTTAGTTCAATAGACGATAACCTTATATTTCATTACATTGACTGCTAGTTTGGATAACATGTGCTGAGTAGGTAAAAGAATCATTCAAGGAATGTTTCAATACAGTGTTAAGTATCCCTGTCTTTTCTAGTTTAGTGAACTGTTGAAAATCTTGTAATTACTAAGCATACTCTAATTGACCCAAACGGTAGAGTCAGAATCGGTTAAACCATTTTGAAGATGGATTTACATTGCTCAACTTGAATGTAAAATTTAAATCAGAGACCTGAACTCTTAGTCAAGTTAATATAAGAAAGTGCATTTCCAATACATTGAAGTGAAATTAGTAAAATGGAGTGTTGTAATATAAAACGAATGACTGTAATTTCTAACAAAAAGAATTTATCTTAATTTGAAAACAAAATGCAAACATGATTATATATTACATTGAGAAGGCCAGAAATTAAGAATAAATTCAGAAGAGGACTTGCAATTAAGGATATAATTTTGACATAAGAATATTAGATGAAAAAAAATAATAAAAAAAGAATATTAGATGAAAGCAGAGAATACAAAAAGTTGTTTACTTATGTTTTACTGACTTTGCAGTGTTTGGTTGTATAGATCATAAACTATTGATTTTAGAGATTATGGCTAATACTGAAAAAAATTGTATTTAAAAAACATTTAATAGTGCTCATACGGAAAGTATATGCAAACCAAGAACCCACTACTGGTTTGATCAAAAAGAATAAAGCAATGAAATATAGTTTAAAGTAAAAATATGTATATGGAGCTCTGGTTGCCTAGTGGCACGAATCCACACTGCAATTCTGAAGGCAAACTGTTCAAATCCACCATCTGCTCCACAGGAGAAAGATGGGCACTCTCCTCCTGTGAGATTAACTGCCTATGAAAATTCATTGAAGGGTCAGATGTGAGTCAATTCCAACTCAATGGTACACAACGACAAATATAGATATATATACAGATACAGATAGATA
>NW_006399762.1:11495503-11524287 GCF_000299155.1 Elephantulus edwardii
GCTGTTGTACAGTCGTACATAGGGTCGCTACGAGTCACAAGCAACTCGACAGTACATAACAACAACAACAACATATATCTCAGAGTTCTGTACTTTCATTATATATTCAACCTGTATGGTGAGCAAATAATCTAAGAAGCTGACATATATGAAAAGGAATTTTACTATAGGATTGTTTAAATCCTCATAAACAACATGTAATACTCAGATAATGTAATTTACTTTTTGAAAATTAGAGGAGACTGAAAGTATTTGCTGATGTATATAAAAACTATAACTTTCAGTTGAACTACTCATCAACATAGATGTAAAGAACAAAAACTATAAGTCCTTACTGCTGGACCAATAAGAACATGATGATAAACAGAGGAGATATTGCAATTGTCAAGTATTTACTTTTCCTTGAGTCTACAATCAACTACCATGAAAGCAGCAGACAAGAAATCAAATGATGTATTTCATTGGAAAAAATCTGCCTCCAAAGAATTCTTTCAAGTGCTCAGGAGCATGAATGTAATCTTAAACACTGTTGTTGTTGTTGTTGTTGTTGTTGTTATGTGTCGTCGAGTTGTTGTGGCTCTTAGTGACGATATATACAACAGTACTGAACCATTCTCTATCCTGAGATGATCTGTGGTAAGGTCTCAATAGTAAGCTGGATTTCATTCTATTGTACATGGAGTCATTTAGAGTCAGAGTAGACAGAAGACAGCTAACAAATATAAAATTACAATAAAGATATTTTAAAAATATATTTATTGCCTTTCTTTAAAGTACATTTATATGGATGCAATGCCCTACTAAATGTCAAACAAATATTAAACTAGGAATTCTGTTTTTTTATTATTTTCTTCCACTACTGTGGAAGAAATCTCTCACTTTGATACAGTGGAGGCTCTCACACATCAAAAGAATAATTCATAATAAAATGACAGATCATTTTGCAAAGAGGAAGAGTTATATGAAGTTATATAGATAATTTTATATACAGAAAGGGTAATTATACTGATACGTGAACTTAAAGTAAGTAAAACAAAAGACATTAAAAATCTGAAAAGACTTTGAGAAGTTTGAGTGTGGACATACCCTTAATTTTACATTTATTTGTTATTAACTACATTTGTTGTTGTTTTATGCAGTCAAGTCACTCGTAAATCATGATGTCTCTATGTATAGTAGCCCTACACCCTGCTCTCTCCTGTGCCATTCTTATTGTCTCTGAAACACCTACCTCTACCAATCCAGTGATGAAATCAATCCATCTCATTAAAGGTCTTCCTCTTTTTCACTGTCCATTCACCCTCCCAAGAATGATGTTCCTCTCCAAGGACTGGTCCCCTCTTGCAACACGCCCAAAGTATACCGGACAAAGCTTCAGAATTCTTGCCTCCAAGGAGCAGCCTGGTTTCACCCTCTCTAGGATGGATCTGTTTGTTCTCCTAGCATTCCATGGCATATGCAAAAAACTCTTCCTCAGCACCACAGCCAAAAGGCATCAATTCTCCTTCTATCATCCCTAGTCATTATCCAGGTTTCTGATGCATAGCAAGTAATTACAAAGACTGTATCCTGGATCAGACTTCCCTTTGTCTCCAGACTGACCTTGTTGCTCTTCAGTACTCTGATGAGGTCCCTGACAGTAGTCTTTCCCATCGCAATGTGTCTTTTAATTTCCTGGCTGCTGGTGCCAACAGTGTTGACTGTGGAGCCAAGTAAACTAAAGCTTTAACAATCTCAATCTCTTCACCATCTATCATAATGCTGTCAATTGGCCCAGTGGTGGCAATCTGTTTTATTGCTGTTGAGCTTCAATCTTTACTTAAGACTGTAGTCCTTGACCTTCTGCATCAAGCACTTCAGGTCCTCCTTAGTTTCAATAGCAAGGTTGTGTCATCTGCATAATGTACATTGTCGGTAAGTCTTCCTCCAATCCTGATGTCACTTTAGTCCTCATAGAGTCCAGGATCCTGGATGATCTGTGATGCATATAGATTAAAAAGGTATGGAGATAGGACACATCCCTGGCATACACCCTTCCTGATTTTGAACCATGCTTGCTCTGTTATGAGGACTAATTTCTGGGAGCTCTGGCAGACTAGAGGGAAGAAGTTGTGCTTCAATCCCAAAGGCATGCTGTTCGAGACAAGCTGCTCCATGGGCATGTGATTAACTTCTTCTGAAAACCTGGTGGAGGCTCAATTATGGCTCATTTCTAACTCTGTGGTACACAACAAAGACATCTTATATTAGGAAAATTATAATTAATGAAGTAGCATAAAATATTTTATGAGTTCACTAATTGCTGCTATGTAAACACAATTATTTGGGTTTGATATGGTAAGCATGTATGTTAACTATATAAATATAAAAACATTAAAAAATAGGTTGTGTAAAAATGTTAAGAGTGATCCTAATGTCAACAAAAGAAGATAGCATGATAACATGCTAAAAGTTCCTTGTTGTTGTTATGTGCTGTCAAGTTGCCTGCGATTCATAGTGACCCTATGTACAACAGCCTTAAACTCTTCCCTATCCTGTGCCAATCTCACTATCTCTGAAACACCTACCCGTACTACCCTAGTCACTGACTCAATCCATCTCATCAAGGGTCTTCCTCTCCTGCACTGTTCCTCCACCCTCCCAAGCATGACATCCATCTACAAGGACTGGTCCCTTCTTGCAACAAGTCCAAAGTATGTCAGACGAAGCTTCAGAATCCTTGCCTCTAAGGAGCAGCCCAGCTTCACCCTGTCCAGGACAAATCTGTTCATTTTCTTAGCAGTCCATGCTATATTCAATACTCTTCTCCAACACTGCAGCTCAAAGGCATCAATTCTCCTTCTATCATCCCTAGTCATTGTCCAGCTCTCTGATGCATAGCAAGTGATTGGAAAGAACATGCTTGTATCAGGCACACCTTAATCTCCAGACTGACATTATTGCACTTCAGTACTTTAGAGAAGTCTCTAACCACAGACTTTCCCACCATAATACGTCTTTTAATTTCCTGGCTGCTGGTGCCGAGAATGTTGACTGTGGAGCCAAGCAAACTAAAACTGTGAACAATCTCAATCTCTTCATTATCCATTATGATGCTGCCAATTGGCCCAGTGGTGAAAATCTTTGTTTTCTTGATATTGAGCCTCAATCCATACTGAAGACTGCAGTCCCTGACCTTCCACAGAAGTGCTTCAAGTCCTCCTCAGTTTCAGCAAGCAGGGTTGTGTCATCTGCATAGCTCAGATTGTAGATGATGCCACATTTCTCCTCATGGAGCCCAGCTTCCCGGATAATCTGTTATGCATAAAGATTGAACAGGTATGGAGACAGGATTTAGCCCTGGCATACACCGTTCCCAATTTTGAAACATGCAGTGTTTCCTTGCTCTTTTCTGAGAACTACCTCCTGGTCCAAGTATAGGTTTCACATTAGCACAATCAAGAGTTCTGGGATTCCCATTCTTCTCAGAGTTAGCTACAGTTCGTTATGATTCACACAGTCATATGCCTTTGTGTAATCAATGAAACAAAGGTAGACATTCTTTTAGTACTCCTTGCTTTCAGCCAAGAGCCATCTAACAGCTACACTATCCCTAATACCATGGCCATGTCTAAACCCAGCGTGCACTTCTGGTAGTTCTCGGTTGATGTACTGTTCCAGCTGTTTTTGGACAATCTTCAGCAAAATCTTGCTTGCATGTGATATTATCTGCACTCTGGGATATCACCTTTCTTTGGAATGGGAACAAATATAGATCTTTTCCAGTCAGTTGGCCAAGTGTCTGCTCTCCAGATTTCTTGGCACAACTTAATGAGCACATCTAGGGCAGCATCTGTTAGTTGGAATATGTCAATTTGTATACCAGCAATTCCTGAGGCCTTATTTTTAGCCAATTCTTTCAAAGCAGTCTGAACTTCTTCCTTCATCATCATAGGCTCTTGCTCATATATTGTTTCATTAAATTATTCTGTGTCTGGCAATTCCTTTTGGTATAATGACTCTGTATACTCTTTCCATCTTCTTTTAATACTTGCAGGATCACTCAATATTCTGCTTAAAGCATCCTTAAGTATTACAACTTGAGGCTGGAATTTCCTCTTTAGTTCCTTGAGCTTAAGGAATGTTGAGCTAGCTTGGCCCCTTTGATTTTCTGACTTCAGTTCTTTGTACTTTTCATTATAATACTTTACTTTGTCTTGTTGTGCAGCCTCTTGAAATCTATTCAGCTCATTAAGGTCTCGATTTCTTCCTTCTGCTTTGGCTTCTTGGAAATCCAGTGTAATATTCAGACTATTTAAGACTATTTAAGACTTTTCTGAATAATGTTCAGCAGGATTTTGCTAGTTTGTAATATTAGTGATGTTGTTTTTGTTGTTATGTGCTGTCGAGTCCCTTGAGACTCAGAGCAGGTCTATGTACAACAGCCCTAAACCCTGCTCTATCCTGTGCCAGTCTCACTGCCTCCGACACACCCATCCTGATTATCCCAGTCACTGAATCAATCCACCTCGTAGAGGGTCTTCCCCTTTTGCGCCATTACTCCACCCTCCCAAGCATGATGTCCCTCTCCAAGGTCCTCTCCCTCCTTAAAACATGTCCAAAGTATGTTAGACGAGGCCTCAGAATCCTTGCTTCCAAGGAGCAGTCATATTTAACCCTCTCCCAGATGAACGTTTGTTTTCTTGGAAGTCCAGGGTACATTCAATACTCTTCTCCAGCACTACAGCTCAAGGGCATCAATTCTCCTTCTATCCTCCTTAGTCATTGTCCAACTCTCTGATGCATAACAAGTGATTGATTGCAAAGACCATAGCCTGTATCAGATGCACCCTAGTCTCCAGAGTGACACCATAGCTCTTCAGAACCCTGGAGAGGTCCCTAATAGCACACTTTCCCATCACAATGTGTTTTTTGATTTCCTGGCTACCGGTGCCAAGAGTGTTGACCATGTTTTGGTTTTGTTTTTTTTGTGGTTTTGTGTTTTTTTTTGGTTTTGATTTTTTTCAATTATTTTTTTCTGTGCGTACCGTCAAATCAGATCTGACTGGTACAGGAGGAGATTATTGCCCCTCCTTCTCCAGCAGAGCATCTGGTGGATTTGAACAGCATACCTCCACGATTGCAGTGCCGATTCTTGCCACTAGGCCACTAGAGCTCCCTTCAACATTTCTTAAGCTGAAAGAACTAAAGCACACATTCAAGTGCAAGTTGCAATGCTTAAGGATGCTGTGGGTAGAATATTGAATGATTCGTGGAGCATTAAAAGAAGATGGAAGGACTTGGCAAAGTTCTGAAGGACTTGGCAAAAAAAAAAAAAAAAGCCCCAGGAATATGTAACAACTAAAAGATTCTGCCATGGATGTGCTCACCAAGTTGTGCTAAGAAATCTGGACAACTACCTTGCTAACTGACTGGAAGAGATCCATATTTATTCTCATTCAAAAAAAAGGTGGCCCCCACAGAGTGTGGAAATTATTGAATAATATCACTAATATAGAGCTGCCTGAATTATCTCCTTCATCACCATTTCCTCTTAATCATATGCAGTTTCTTGAAAGTCTTCTGTGCCAGCTAATTCTTCTTGGTACAATGACTGTATACTCCTTCCATCTTCTTTTAATGCTTCACGAATCGTTCAATATTCTACCCACAGCATCCTTAAGCACTGCAACTTGCACTGGAATGTGTGCTTTAGTTCTTTCAGCTTTAGAAGTGCTGAAGGGAGCTCTGGTGGCCTAGTGGCAAGAATCTGCACTGCAATCGCGGAGGTATGTTGTTCAAATCCACCAGATGCTCTGCTGGAGAAGGAGGGGCAATAATCTCCTGTACCAGTGAAATCCGATACACACAGGAAAAAAAGATATAAAAAAAAAAGAAAAACGTTTAGAAAAAGAAATACTGAGTTATGCCGTTTTGATTTCTGACTCCATTTCTTTGCACATTTCATTATAATACCCTGCCTTTTCTTACCGTGCTGCCATTTAAAATCTTCTATTCAGCTCCTCACCTTCTTGATTTCTTACCTTTGCTTTGGCTTCTTGGTCCTCTAGTACAACATTCAGAGTCTCTTCTGGCATGCATTTTGGTTTTTTCTTCTTCCTTCTTTGTGATGACCTTTTTCATTCTTCTTGTATGATAGTCTTGATATCTTCCCACAGCTCATCTGGTCTTAGTTCATTAGTGTTCAAGGCCTCAAATCTGTTCCTGAGTTGGTTTTTTTATTACTGTGGATTTGATTTAACCTGGTTTAGCTTTAATTTGAACTTTCATATGAGTTATTGTCTGTTCCGTAATCAGGACCTGGCCTGGTTTTCACTGCTGATATTGCACTTCTTCTGTGATTCCTGCCACAAATATAATCAATCTGATTCCTGTGCATACCATCAGATTTTTATTCTCAATCGGTTCTAAGAATAGAGTAAAAAAAAAAAGAAAGTATTATGTAAACTTCTCAAGGCTATGACCTTTCTGAAGCAGGTCTTCTGGCAAATTTGAAATGTTAACATTTCCACTAACAGTGGAACATTTAACTTTTTGTGCCACCTAGATGCCTAATTTAAATTAAACTATATTTTACTATGAATATTTATTTAAAAATATGAAATTTCTTTTGTATTTTGTCTTTGAGTTTGTCTGTTTTAGGATCACGCCAAAACTGCTTTCAAATAATGTCACATGACTAAGGGCCCTCTAAATTTTCAAAATTGTTACTTTCAAACTTCACTAAGATATAATAATTCCTAAAGTCCCTTAAAGAAGAGGAAGCTCTGCAAGTACTTTACATGTCTTATGTAAAGAGTTTCATGTATTTTTAGAGTGAGTTAAGAACTCTATAAAACCCAAAGACGTAACAAGAGGTATATAGACCTCTTAGAGTTTGTTAAAGTGACACTTGGGGAACATAAGTGTTCAAGTGTATTCTAAATGTCTACTTCCTAGATTGCAACACTGGGCAGATGTTTTTATTGTTCTGGGCATTCTTCTTTCCTTCAGATGCTGTTATTGTTGTTGTGTGCTCTTAAGTCAGAATCAACACACAGCTACTGCACTGTGAATTTTCAGAGGCTTTAATTCTCACTGGAAGAGATTCAACATCGTTCTTCCTCAGAGCCATGATGAAAACAAATCACATTCTTTAGAGTTGGCAACATAACTTCTTAACATTTAGCCAGATATCATGGTAATAGTTCAAGTGGAAGGATGATAAGATCAATTAACAGCTAATATACACACAGTACCCCTGCTCCTATGTCCCACAATTTAACTTAAAAGAATACTCTCTACCTCACTGCATCACCTTACATCATCTTATTAAGCAGACATATTGCATTTTGTCTAACTTTTATTCAAACCTCATAAAATGTTACAAATGCAAAAAAAAAATGACCATGAGACCCTACATTCAAAATAGTCTGCTAAGATTAATGTCAGATGAGTTCCTAAAAGACACAAGTCATCAATATCCCAAATGTTTGATCTACCATGCCATTCCATGATTTCTAACATCAACTGTTCCTCTTTAATTCACTTATCCCACTCCTCTATGTCTTTTTATGTTCTATAATTCATTCATAGGTTTCATAGAAACTCAAACTCATCAGGGAAATGGGTTGTGAGCATGTCCGTGATTTAGGCAGGTGTTGCAGAGTTCAGTAAGGGATGGTTCAGGGCCTGTAAATTGTCATTGTTACATAGTGGGTTGCTGTGTCCCAGAAGAACAAGCTTCCTGAAAGAGTGTGCATACTGAGCTTATATAGGCGTCTAGTAGGGTAGAGCTTTTATTCTTCACTAATTCTATCTCCTTGATAAAATAAATACTTCATCACAAAATAGTTACTTAATGGCTAGGAAAGTCATTTTGAACAATAAACACTTAACACCACAGATTATCCCCAGGCTTTTCTAGCCACTAACTTTCATATTTGAAGATTTACCTTTACATTTGCAATCATCTCAATAACTACATTCAATTAAACAGATAAGCCAGTTGCTTGATACCTCATGCTATAAAATATCCTTTATTGATAGCCAATTTACAATTTTTTCATCCTTATCAAACCACTATTCTGTGGAAACAAGCATTTTCTTTTCTCTGAAAATTCTTCTATTCCCATTAGAACCTGGGCCATGTGCACCTATATACAAATCCAGTCCAGATCAAGCTATCAGGTTGCAGCAATCAACACTAGCTCACAGCATGGAGTATCTTCTCTTCATGTGGTTGGGTTCTTGCCATTTCATCCCAAGTCATCCAAATAGGCCCAAAGGGGCATTAGCTGCAAAGTCAAGAGTCCACATGTCCCATTTACTCAATCTTTGACCCCACATGGGGCAATCTCAACGAACTAGGAGTCCTCATAATTCCCTGCTTCTCAAACCAGCAACCTGTCTTTGCTTTTCCAGACATCTATGCATGGTAGATCAACAGTGGAGATGGAACACGCCTAATCTCAGCCCATCTATTCATTTCTATGTGTCTCTTACCTTTATTCCAATGGGCTCAAGTTGTCACCATCCTTGCCAACTTCTTTTAGCTTCAGTTCATGGAAGAAGACTCCAGTGGGCACCAACTTTTCCTTAACTCTGTTCATTGGGAAATAGCCCAGTGGTAATACTATTACAAGTCAATCAAATCAAGTGGTATTCCATCAATTCCTGGGGCCTTATTTTTTGCCAATGCCTTCAATTCTGCTTCTAGTTCCTCCTTTTTTTAGCATTGGCTCCTGTTCATTTGGTGCCTGCTGAAATTTTCCACTGTCAATCACTTATTTCTGGTACAGGCACTCTGTGTATTGCCTCCATCTTCTTTTGATGATGTCTGGTTCATTAAATATATTGTCCATAGCATCTTTCAACATTGTGATATAAGGCGTAAATTTGTTTTTAGTTCTTGCAGATTGATAAATGCAGAGCTGGTTCTTCCATTTTTATTCTCCAATTTAGCTCTCTGCACATTCCATTATAATACTTTGGTTTGTCCTCCTGAGCGACCCTCTGAAATCTTCTGTTCAGGTCTTTCACTTCACCATATTTTCCTTTGTTCTGGTTTCCTGAAACTTCAGTGCAATCTTTATAGTCTCTACAGACGTCCATGTTGTTTTTTCTTTCTTCTCCATTTTCATAAAAATCTTATGCTTTCTTCATGCATGATACCCTTTATATGACTCATCTGAGCTTTGATTGTTGGTGTTCAATGAATCAAACCTATTCTTTTTTTATATATTTTTTTATTTTATTATTTTTTTTGTGTGTGTACTGTCAAATCAGATCTGACTGGTACAGGAGGAGATTGTTCCTCCCTCTCCAGCAGAGCATCTGGTGGATTCGAACCATGCACCTATTGGATTGCAGTGCAGCTTCTTGCCACTAGGCCACCAGAGTTCGCCTAAACCTATTCTTAAAATAATCTTGAATTCAGATGGAATTGATTCAAGATAATATCTTGGTTTCTGAGGACTTATTTTAATTTTCTTTAGCCCCAATTTGAACTTACATATGAGAAATTGATGATTGGACTCTCATTTTACCCATGACCTAGTTTTGACTGCCAATATTGAGCTTCTCTAAAGATTTCTGTCACAAATTTAACACAATGAAGCCTTGGATGTGCTCACCAGTCTATGCCAGGAAACTTGGAGAACAGTTGTCTGGCCAATTGATTAGAAGAGGTCTATATTTGTCCCCATTCCCAAGAAGGGTGATCCAACTCAATGTGGAAACTATTGCAAAATATCATTCATATCACATGCAAGAAAAATAATGTTGAAAATAATTTAAAAATGGCTATAACAGAACTAGATAGAGAAATGTTAAAGGTTCAAGCAGGATTTAGAAGAGGCCATATTATTGCTGATGTCAGATGGATCCTGGCTGAAAATAAGAAATACCAGAAAAATATCTATTTATATTTTATTGACTATGCAAAGGCATTTGCCTCTGTGGATCACAAGAAATTGTGGCTAATTTTAAGAAGCTTGGGGAATCCCAGAACAGTTGACTGTGCTACTTTTCTATAGATAATTATGAGTCTTGCGTCAACTCAAATGCAGTCCTCCATCAGGGAGTATTCAGAATCCCAGATGGAGCCCTATGTTTGTCACTCATACATTTTAATAATGATTCTTCAGGAAACTGCCAGTAGTGATCTACAAATTTCTACCTTTCCCCTATACCATATCCTCTATTAAGAATAGTTTCTTGATCCTGCACATCTGCCTCCCAGACTGCCTTTTGGGTGACCACAGGTCAGAGATGTATTTCCATTTACTCACCCAGGGCTTTTACATTCCAGGTAGACCCTGAGGTTGAAGGAATTATCACTGTCCCAGTAAGACTTGATTCACTGCTGAAATAAGTGACCTTAAGCCCTATTCTTTCCCTTGCATTTCATAGCACTTTGGATAGTAGAAACAAAGGAATTTTAACTTTCACTCTTTCCTTATCACTCTATATTTCCATGTATACCAAATTAATGAGAAACTTTGCCTTGGGTAAACTGACTACAATATAGAAACTGCATTAATCTGTAAATGCTTTTGTTACATCCAGAGTCCAACATTTCTCATTCTCTTACTTTTTCTCCAAAGTCACATGTTACAATGAGTTTGAACTTCTGTAGCAAATCTAGCCATGTTGACACTAATTACATTTACAATCTAGTCTGAACTTGCCCGTCTTTAAAATGCATAACCAGGTTACTCCTTGGAGGCAAAGATTTTAAAACTCCATCTCATATACTTTGAGCATGTTGTCAAGAGGGCTCAATTCTTGGAAAAGAACAACATGCTTGGAGGGGTGGAGAGTGGGTACAGGAGAGAAAGAGTCTGGATGATATGGATGAACGCAGTGACTGGGGTAATGGAGGAAGCTACGTTGGAGACAATGAGGCTGGCTCAGGATAGGGCAGGGTTCAGAGCTACTGTTCATAAGGTTGTTATGAGTCATAATCAACTCAATTGAAGCAAAACCAAAAATACTCTATGATTACCAACTTCAATTGTTTCTTCTTAGATCACTTCTTCTACTCCTCTATGTGCCTTAGATTCTGTGGTTCACTGGAAGGTCTCACAGAAACTCAAATCCATGAGGAAACATACTTATGAAACTGTGGGTGATGCATGATGCTTTTGCAGAAACTGGTGAGTGATAGGTCACGATCCCGTAGATGATAGTTGTAGCTTGAGTGGATGCAGTGGGGTTTTTTTTCTTATTTTTTAATTTTTTTAAAATTTTTATTATTATTAATTTTAATGAAAATTTACAAAGACTTTGGATTTCCATTTATTCATTGTTGCACTTTTCTCCCTGCCCGCCCCTCCCTGCTCCCTGAGTTCACACTTCTCTTTGAAAAATAAAAAAAGTAAATTGTTATACAATTCCTCCCTGAAGTCCACTCCATTGTGCAGCCTTCCTTCTGGACTCCTGGGATGACAGTATTACCTAATCATAAATCGCTTTTTTTAAAAAAGTGTAATTTCCATTTTATCATAAATCCCTTTTAAACAGTTCTCTTCCTCATCTGTTTCAATGTAGTATGCATAATTTATCCCATCCTTTTCAGTCTCCCTCCAACCCCGATGTCAGTCCCATTTTACAGCAGTGTATCTATGCAGTATTCGTCCTTTTGTGACTGAATATTTCACCCAGTATAATATCCACCAGGATCACCCATTTTGAACAATATTTCATGAGTTCCTTGTTTTTAAATGCAGCATAGTATTCCATTGTGTGAATAAACCACAGATTCTCTATCTATTTGTTTGTTGATAGTCACTTAGATTGTTTCCATCTCTTTGCTATTATGAACAAAGCTGCAATAACATGGTGTGCATATATCTGCTTGGACAACGGTTATGGTTTCTTTGGGGTATATTCCCAGTTTACCCCAAATTGCTGGGTCAAACAGTATTTTTATTTGCAACTTTTTGAGAAAGCACCATATGGCCTTCCATAGTGGTTGCACCATTTTACACTCCCACCGACAGTAAATAAGGGTTCCAGTTTCTCTATAACCTCGCCAGCATGTGTTTGCTGTTCTGTTAAATTTTGCTATTCTTACTGATGTGAGATATCTCATAACTGTTTTGATTTGAATATCTCTTAGAGCTAGGGATTTTGAACATTTTGTCATGTGTTTCTTTGTCATCTTCTTTGGTGTAATGTCTGTTCATATTCTGTGCCCATTTTTCAATTGGGTTGTTTACCCGTACCTTGTTGTGGTGCTCAAGTATTTTATAAATTCTACATCTAAGTCCCACGCATTCTGAAAATCTACAACCAGGAGAGTATAAAATAGATGACTAGGACATTCTAAAAATCAAATCCTTATGCATATCTAAAACTTCTCCACAGGGTAAAAAGGGAAGCCACAGACTGGGAAAAAGTATTTGGTAATGACATGTCAGATAATGAATGCACTTCTTGAGCTTCCCCAAAAGACTGAGAATATTGCACTCTCATGAACTTATAGTCTTTTTATCCTACTGTAGTCCATCTCCTTAATGCAATAAATATTTCACCCCAAAATAAAAAGTTAATCAATGGCTAGATAATTTACTAATCACATGCTATGTATCTGAGAGTTGAACAATGACTAGAGATGTTGTTGTTGTTATGTGCTTTCGAATTATTTGTGACTCATAGTGACCATATGTACAACAGCCCCAAATCCTGCTCTGTCCTGTGCCAATACCACTGTCTCCGACACACCCACTCTGATTACCCCAGTCACTGAATCAATCCACCTCACAGAGCATCTTTCCCTCCTGCGCTTTCCCTCCACCCTCCCAAGCATGATGTTTCTCTCTAATCACCAGTCTCTCTTTGCAACATGCCCAAAGAATGTCAGGTAAAGCCTCAGAATCCTTATCTCCAAGGAACAGCCGGTTTAACCCTTTCCAGAATGAACCTGTTTGTTTTCTTAGCAGTTCATGGTACATTCAATACTCTTCTCCAGCACCACACTCAAAAGAATCAATTCCCCTCCTATCCTCCCTAGTCATTTTCTAACTCTCTGACACATAAAAACTTATTGCAAAGACCATGACTGCATCAAGTGCACCTTAGTCTCCAGAGTGACACCATTGCTCTTCAGCACTTTGGACAGGTCCCTAACAGCAGACTTTTCTATCACAGTATGTCTTTTAATTTCCTGCCTGCTGGTGCTAAGAGTGATGACTGTGGAGCCAAGCAAACTAAAGTTGTGAACAATCTCAAACTCCTCACTATCCATCCTGATGCTGTCAATTGGTCCAGTGGTGAGAATCTTTGTCTTCTTGATATTGAGCCTCAATCCATATTGAAGGATGCAGTCCTTGACCCTCTGCAGCAAGTGCTTCAGGTCCTCCTCAGTTTCAGCAAGCAGGGTGGTGTCATCTGTATAACGCAGATTGTTAATAGATCTTCCTTAAATCCTGACGCCACACTTCTCCTTATACAGCCCATCTTCTCAGATAATCTGTTCTTCGTACAAGTTGAAAAGGTATGGAGGTATTTTATAGAAATTCTCTTTCATATAACATATATAAAAATATTCAATCAGTTCATTTATTCTTCAAATCTTTATTAAGATATTAATAACTTACAGACTTCAGATATAAAAGATAATAAAAAAGACTAAAACTCTACTCACTAAATAAATTATGGAATGTTAAACTCATGCAAGAAATTAGAACAAATATTCACAATAAATAGATGAAAGTTATGAAAAGGAATCCAAGGATTAACTGGGGGGAAGACAAATAAATGGTATCATGAAGAATAGCATATTGCATGTATTATGCAATTAATGTATTGCATAGCAAGGTATCTGCTAATGAAAGAAAAGAACACATTGTTGATTAAAATCCTAAAAGAGTGTAACAAATATGCAAATAGCCTAGCATGAGGTTATCCTGTAATCTTTGAGAAACCAAAGGGCATGAAAAAAGAATGGAACAAATAACAAGGGAAATATTAGGGATGATGAGACACTGAAAAAATGAATCTAAAGAATTCACTGTAACAAATCTATTCTGACTCTTAGTAACTCTTCAAAATACATAACTTCCTTGTAGAGTTTCTGAAGCTATAGATCTTTACAAAGATAAGATGAGTCAACTTTATTATATGAATTTAGAACATAATTAAACACATAACTGTGAAATTCATGGGGGCCAACATAAGAACCTTTAGCTTTTTTTAATTAGGTGTATCAGAGATTTGGAGATGGAAATAGATTTAGACTACTGTTGTTGTTAGGCACCATCAAATTAAGCACAATTCATAATGACTCTATGAATAACAAGTCTATCAAGCCCTCCTTACATCTCCTGACACACACAACCTGGCCGATACTCTACTTCTTCTTCGCCAAACCTCCACTTTTCTGAGAATAATGTCCCTGCCCAATACATAACTCTAATAGCAACATTCACGAAGTATGTGAGGTGAAGTCTCATCTTTATTTCCAAAAAGCACTCTGGCTGCACCCTTTCTAAGAAGTATTTGTTTGTACTTTTGGTGGTCAATGTTCAGCGATTTTCTCCAATACCACAGCTCAAAGATATCAATCGTTTTTCTGTCATCTTTATTCAAGATTTAGCTTATGATTTAGTAAATTACAGTTTTATTTTCAAAACAGCCTTTGTGGTTCTAGAAGATGCAAAACTGAAATAAAGAACAGGAGTTACAAGGCTAGTAGCTTTGGAGTCCTAGTGAGTAAGGACTTGTTTTGCCAACTCAAAGACAGGCAATTCAAATACACCAACTGGTCCATGAAAGATGGGCAAGCTTTTCCTGTATGTCTTAGAGCTCCCAAAGCCAGAGGGAAAGTCACTTATAAGTCAATTCTGATTGGTCTGCAAAGAATTTAGTAGTAAAAGAGAGTTATAAAGGTGAATTAGGATAAAACTGCTGAAGAGAAGGTAGTGAGGAGTGATATGGACATAGTTTATTGTTGCTCAGCATATAACGAAATAAACAGTTATGGAAAAAAGATACATCCCTGAAGCACATCTTTCTTATTTTAAACTACGGAGAGTTTCTGATTTTTGCCCAGCAGCTGCTTCTTGATCTATGTATAAGTTTTGCATGAGCACAATTAAGTGTTTTGGGATTTCCTTTCTTCCTAATGTTAGTCAAATTTGTTATGATTCCAATAGTCAAATAACTTCACAAAGTTAATAAATTACAACTAAGCATCTTTCTCATATTCTCTGCTTTTAGTAAAGAATCATCTGACTTTAGCAAAGATATGTCTTATTTATAGCCTTTTGGAAACAAGTTTTCTTTTCTGAGAGATTTCTTTCAATATATTGTTCCAGCTGTTTTTTATCAATCTTTCCAAGATTTCTCTTCCATTTAGTTGCTCTCTTCCATTTGGTTGACCAACTAGCTTTTTTCTGGTCTTCAATATGAGTTACACCTCAACATCAAAAAATTCTTCATCCCTAAACCTATAGGTAACATCATGAAAATTGGATAAAAGTTTGATATTGTCAACTATTTAATTTTATTTGGATCTGCAGTCAGCACTCTTAGTAGCATAATTAAAGAAATCAAAGGAATGCAGCATTGGAAACATTTTTTGTATCAAGGATTTCTTCAAAATGCTAAAGAGCAAAGATATCTGTTTAAAGAGTAAGTAATGCCTGATCTAAGTCATGATGTTTTTATTACTCCCTAAGCATCTGAACTCTGAACGTTGTGACAGTGATGTGCCAAACCTGGTAATGGTTACCCATTGTGGACAGTGTTGTCTGGAGCTTCCCAACTAAAACAAGCCTGGAAGCAGGAGTGGCATGCACTTCCAATATGCTTGTCTCCGGAAACTCTGTGTACGAACAGTATTCAGGCCTTTTATTCATAAGGTCACTATGAGTCATGTATGACTTGACGGCACCTAACAACAACAACAAACATCTGAATGTTAGACATTGACTAGAGATGACAGAATAAGGAATATCTTTGTAGTGTTTGAGAAGAGTACTAAAATCCTATAGGCTGCCAAAAGAAATATGTCCTAGTGGAAGTACAACAAGAATGCACCTTTAAGTATAGTGAAAGCTCATCTCATATGCTTTGGATATGTTGTCAGATGGGACTAGTTTTTGGAAAAACACATTATACTAGGAAAAGTAAGAGATCAGAGAAAGAAAAAATGACCCTCAATGACATGAATTGACACAATGACTACAACAATAGATTCGTGTATGAATGAGATCATAACGTGCAGTTGAGGCAAGATTCTAATCTGTTGTTCATAGGATTGCTCTGAATTTCAATCTTCTCAAAGGCACCTAACAATAACATGGAGAATTCTGACTAATTTATGTGTACTTAATTCTAACTCATGGTGACCCTCCATCTGGTTTCTAAGGTTGTAAGGAGATTCCATGGCACTAGGAACATCATTGCCAGTGTAAGTAAGATGGATCTTGGACAAGAGCAGAGAGAAACAATGAGTGTTTTAACTGTGTTTTATTGACTATGCAAAAGCGTTTGTGTGGATCGGAACAAATTGTGGCTAATTTTTAAGAGAATGGAAATCCAAGACCACCTGATTATGCTCCCTAGAGACAGTCATCAAAACAGAGCAAGGAAACACTGCATGGTTCAAAATCACAAAAGGAATGCATCAGGGATGAGTCTGTCTCCATGCTTTTTTAATCTTTATGTAGAACTGATCATTTGAGAGACTTGAATTATGGAGAAGAATGTGGCATCTGGATTGGAGGTAGACTCACTCATCAACAACCTGTGACATAGCCTTACTTGCTCTAACTTGAGGAAGGCCTGGAGCAATTGCTACAGAGGGTCAAGGACTGCAGCTGGCAATATGGATTGAAGCTCAACATCAAAAAGACAAAACCTCTCACCACTGGACCAGTTGTCAGTTTCATGATAGACAGAGAAGTGACTGAGATTATTAAGAATTTCAGCTTTCTTAGTTTCTCAATCAATACTCTTGGCACCAATTGTTGTTGTTGTTGTTAAGTGCCATACAGTTGTAGATGACCCATAGCAATCCTATGAATGAAAGTCTTGAACGCAAAACTTTCATTTTTTTTCTTCAAGTTCATAGAGTTTCCAGAGGCAAGCATTTTTTCTAACTGCACACCACTCCTGATTTCAAGTCTGTTTTATTCGGGATATCCACAAAAACTAGTCCTGAGGGCTATAGATCTGAGGGCCCAAAAGCCTTTTTAAGTGTGAGGTCAAATCCTGTTAGCTCACACCTTATTGTGAGCTAGAGCTAGAGCCAAACCCTAGTCTCAACCCCAAACCAGAAAACATACATTTGCAGAATCCGAGCCTTTCTGCTTATCTTCCAAGCCTGGAAATAGCCCCAGACTGGCAGCCAAAAGACTATTTAAAGGCAAGGCCAATTCCAATCAGCTCACACCTTATTGGAACCAGTAGTCAGAAAAGAAAACTAAAAAAAAAAAGAGGAAGAAGAATTACATTAAGGAAATCTGCTGTCAGGGACCTCTCCAAAGTGCTAACGAGCAAGGATGACAGTCTAGAGATCAAAAAGTGTTTGATCCAGGTCATAGTCTTTGCAATTATTTGCTATGCATCAGAGAGCCAGACAATGACCAAAAATGACATAATAACCCTTGATGCCTTTAAGATATGGTACTGGAGAAGAAAGCTGGACAACGACCAGGGAGGATAGAAGGAGAATTGATGCTTTTGAGCTTTGGTGTTGGAGAAGAGTGCTGAGGACTCTAAGAGACTGCTAAGAGAACAAACAGATTCATCCTGGAGAGGGTTAAACCGGGCTGCTCCTTGGAGGCAAAGATTCTGAAACTTCATCTGACATATTTTGGTCATGTTGCAAGGAGGGACCAGTCCTTGGAGAGAGATATCATCCTTGGGAAGTTGGAGGGCAGGCGCAGGAGGGGAAGGCCATCTGGGAGGTAGATTGATTTGGTGACTGGGGCAATCAAGATGAGTGTGTTGGAGACAATGAGATTGGCACAGGACAGAGCAGAGTTTAGAGCTATTGTACATAGGGTCACTATGAGTCACAAGCGACTCGATGGCACATAACAACAACAAACAACAACAACTGGAGAAGAGTATTGAGCATATCATGGACTGCCAAGATAATTAACAGATACATCCTTGAGAGGATGAAATCAAGCTGCTCCTTGGAGGCAAGGATTTTGAGACACCATATCACATACATTGGTCAGGTAGTAAGGAGAGCCCAATCTTTGGAAAAGGAGATCATTGTTGGGAAGGCTGAGTAACTTTGCAGGAGAGAAGGACCCCAGTTTAGATGGATTGACACAGTAATTGGGATAATAAGGATAAGTGTGTCAGAGACAGTGAAATTGGGTCAGTATAGAGCAGGGTTGCTTGAGTCTCAATAGACTCAATGGCACATAACAACAACAACAATCTTTACAGGAAAAACTCTGTATGCTTGTCTACCAGAGTAGCAGGTAGATTTGAACTGCAGATGCTTTAGTTCTCAACATATTTTGTAACACTACACGACCAAAAATTAAATTGTTCTAATCTTGTAAGAGAGCAACTGTATAATTTAAACATTTGCCTAGGAAGACCAGAAGTGTGATTATAGGTATATTGCTGCTTTTTAAATACAAAATGTCCATTATGCATATATTCAGAGAAGAAATATATCATGCCTATATAAGGGAGCTCAAATGTTGGACTCTAGAGGAAGTTGTGTTGTTAACTCAAAGGCCATACCTCTAGACTTTTGAAATCACTCCCAGTTAATGGAGAGAAGGATTAGCAATTTCCTCTCATTTAGTTTACAGTCTCAGAAAACCTCTGCAAGATCAGTTAGAGTTGGTTCTAACTCAATAACAATGCAAATGGATGGACTGTTGAATGGTTCTATAAATTTGTAAATTCCATCATGAAGCTGAATAAGATAAGTAGGGGAATAAACGCATATGGTAAATAAGAATAGTTTGTGCTGTGATATTTTCTAAGAGCAGTCAGGTAAGAATTGCTTCACAGTTTACTACCAGTAGATTTCCAGAGGCAATAAGTCACACAGGGAGAGATTGCCTATTTTTCTCTTTCAAAGCAGTTGTGATATTCAAAGCACGTTCCTTTAAGTAGATTTTAACCACATCTCCTTACTCACTAGGTTTCCAGAGCTCCTTGATGTGATTTTACACTTACTTAAATTAAAAAATCAGGTGAAAATTAAGAAACATGAAAATGTAAAGTATTTACTTTGTTTAAAAACAAACTAAGAATTTAAGAGGTTGTCATGTCTTAGGAAAAAATAATCAAGATGGAAAGAAATATTACATGTTCTTCTTTGTCAAAGGAAATTAGAACTGAGTGATGACTGCCAAGCTTAATTAAGAAGATGAGGTTATTGATGACACAGAATAATATAGTCAATTAGGGATCAAAAGCCCAATTACAAAAGTTTAAAGACAGAAGATAATTAGAAGAATTTGAGACTGAATAAAGAGAACACTTTAGAAAATTTCTGACACAAACAAATGTAAGAAACAAACATTTCTTTTTTAAAATAAAATTCTGTTTTAATTGTAATTTTAATTAATGTTTACAAACAAGTTGGATTTTCATTCATTCATTATTGCACATTTTACCTCCTTGGCCTCCCTTGCCCTCCCCCAGCTCACTTTTTTTTTTTAATATTCATTCAATGTTGTACACTTACCTACCTCTCCTAAGCCCTCAATTGGCTTTGCAATGATGTATTTCTATTTTTTTTAAATGACTTAGCAAACAAACTCTGGGACATTTTATTATTTATGATGAAAAATTGATCAAATAGGATACAAAAACTGTTGGAAAATGTCATTAATATCACAACTCAAATCTCAGCTTACTGTTATTGACTCAGAAACAATTAATAGCTGACTTTCCGGTAGGATTTCAAAGACCATAAATCACATGGTAGAAATGTCTTTCTTTCTCCCATGAAGTATCTGATTGGTGGGTTCAAACTGTCTATCTTTTAACAACTGAGAGTTTGCTGAAGATTATTCAATACCAGAACAATGTTTACTTGTGTTTTATTGACTATTCAAAGGCATTTTCTTGTCTGTATCATAATAATATATAGACAATATTGAGAAGAATAGAAATCTCAAAACACTTGTGCTCATACAGAAACTGTACATAAACTAAGAAATAATTGTTCAAACAGAACAGAAGGATATTATGTCTTAAAATTAGGAAAAGTGTGTGTCAGAATGATATTATTTCACCATACTTGAAGATATTCATATTTGTAAAGCTATTCAGAAAAAATTTAAAAAAAAAGATGGACCAAGAAAATGCGGAAATTATCAAATAATGTAAGAACAGTTGGAGTGGCAATTTGACAACAACTCAAAACTCAATTTGGGTTCATAAGTCTCCAACTCATATCTTTTTGATATTCTACACTTTCAGCCAATGTTAATTGACATCAGTTGTGGAATTCTTTGTTCCACTCTCTCTTCCCTACCTGGGAAGCTATTGAATTCAATTATAATAATGTTTTCTCTATGGCAACTTGAGCTAGAATTCTTCTGATTTTGAATGATATATCTCTTATTATAGGCTGTTGTCATATGTATAATGCTTAATAATATATTCATTTTAAATAGTTCTTTCTTTCATCTTTTCCAGTGCAATAATCATTATCTATCCCCTCTTATACTCTTCTCCATCCAACACCTCCATGTCAGACCTGTCTTATAATAGTGATGCTATGCAGTATTTGTTGTTTTTTGACTCAGATACTTCACTCAGCATGATGTGCTCCAGGGTCCCCCATGTTGTTTAATATTTTAAAAAGGTAAAGTGCACATGAAATATTTAAACTTTAAATTAGAAATATTATGGGGGAAAAGATAATGTTGCTGATATTAGTTGGAGTGAAGTTGACAGCTAGTCATAGCAACCCAATGAACAATAGGCATAAACCTTCCCTTTTGGATCATCTTCACAAAAGCTGATATGTTTAAGCTCATCGTTATTGTCAATATGTCAACTCATATTGTTGAGGATCTTTGCAGTCAATAAAATAAAAAAAAATCTGTTTTCTAAGATTCTCCTAACATTGGTAATGATATCCCTTATTCCATGACCTCTTCTGAATCTTCTCCATTAAAGGAAACCCAGAGAAACAAAATATGATCTTGAGTCTTGCCCATCTAAATTTAAAATGATGTCAAGAATAAGTGTGAAGCATTGAACACCAATAATTGAAGATCAAATGATTTATGAGGTAACATCAGAGTATCATCTATGAAGAGAGTAAAAGGTCATTACAAAGACAGAAGAGAAAGAAAAAATTGAAATAAATGTCAGAAGAGACTCTGAAAATTGTACTACAGTGTTAGGAAGTTAAAGTAAAGGGAAAAGATGCTGAAGTAAAAGAGCAGAAGATGAGACTTCATAGGGCAGCTCAAGGAGACAAAGCAAAGTATTATAAAGGAATGTGCCAAGAACTGAAATTGGAGAATAGAAAGAGAAGAAATCACTCATCATTTCTTAAGCTGAGCAAACTGACAAAACAAATTTAAATCTTAAGTTGAAATATTGAAAGATTCTACAGGTAATACGTTGAATAATTTAAGAAGCATAAAAAGAAGGTGGAGGGAATAAACAGAACCACTGTGCCAAAGATGATTGACTGACAGGGAAGAATTTCAGAAAGTACCATATGAACAAGACCCAATGATAATGAAAGAGGAAATTGAAGCTGCACTAAAGGCATTGGGAAAAAATAAGGACCCAGTAATCGATGGTATACTAATTGATGTATTTCAACTAACAGATGTCTCCCTGGAAACACTCATCAGTGTATAGCAGGAAATTTGGAGGAGAGCTATCTGGCCGACTGAAGCTATCTGCATTTGCTCTTATTCCCAATTAAAGTGATCAAACAGAACACAGAAATTATTAAACCATTTCATTAATATCACATGCAAGCAAAATACTGCTGACGACTATTAAAAATGGCTAGAAAAGTACATAAATATAGATTACCAAATATTCAAGCAGGACTTAGAAGAGGCTATGTAGCATCAGGGATATCAATGCTGATGTCAGAGTGATCCTTACTGAAAGTAAAGAACATCAGTAGAAGTTCTATTTATGCTTTATTGACTATGCAAAAACATTTTATGAAATCATAACAAATGTTGGCTAACATTTGAAGCAGGAGTGGCATCCACTTCCTAAACAACATGCCTCCAGAAGCTCTGAACATTTATAAGTGTCTTTAGTTGTAGGGGAGCATTTAGTTCATAGGTTTGCTATGAGTCATGCTCAACTCAAAAGTAATCAACTCTAACAACAATTGAGAAGAATGAGCATCCCATAACACTTAATTGTGCTCACTTGAAACCTATAACTTATACCAAGAGGTATAAGTTAAAATTAAGAAAGATGTGCATCAGAGGAAAAAGCTGTGTCCTTTCTCCAAACCTATTCAGTCTGTATGATGAGCAAATTATTCAAGAAGCTAGACTCTATGTGGTATCAGGATAAGAGGAAGATTCACCAATAAAAACTGAATTATGCAAATAACACAACCTTGATTCCTAAAAGTCAGACAAACTTGAAGCACTTGCTGAAAATGATCAAACAATACAGCCTTCAATACAGAATGCAACTCAACATCAAGAAAACAAAAACTTTTACCACTTGACCAATGAATAACATCATAATAGTTTGGGAAAAGATTGAAGTTGTCAACAATTTCATCTTACTTGGGTCCAAAATCAACACTCTTAGTTGTAGCAGTATGGAGATCAAGAAGTATATTTCACTGGAATAATTCTCCAGTAAGGGATCTCTTCAAATTATTGAGAAGCAATGATGCTAGTTTGAGGATGAATATGTGCCTTATTCCTATCATGGTCTTTTTGATTACTTGCTATACATCTGAGAACTGGACAATGAAGAGGATTGACAGAAGAATTGTGTTATTAGACTTGTATTATAGAGAAGAGTACTAAATATCTCATGACCTGTCAAAAGAATAAACAAATACATCTTGGAGAAAGGGACACAGAGTGCTTCTTAGAGGCAAAGACGATAATTTCAGGTCTATTGTTAAGAAAGACTATTCTACTACCTCCAGGAATTTGTGGCGGAGAGGGCGAAGCTGGGCGGCTCTCCCGGAGCCCCGATGTTCTCACCATGTCCAGGCGCGAGCAAGCGAAACCCCAGCACATCAACTCCGAAGAGGACTTTGAGGAGCTGCAGCTGACCCCAGAGTGTGCAGATGCAGCCCCAGCGGAGCTGGCGGCCGGGGAGCCGGGTGCTGTCATGAGCCTGGCCGAGACGGATGATGAGGAGGTGAGGGGTGAGAACGTCTGGAGCAAGCGGCTGCACTGTGATGACACCCACATTTGCAAGAAATGCTGCGCCGAGTTCTTCAGCACCTCTGCGTTCTTGGAACACAAGAAAAATTGCACTAAAACCCCGCCTGTGTTCATCATGAACGACAGTGAGGAGCCAGTGCCTTCTGAAGACTTCTCAGGGGCAGGGCTCAGTCAGCAGCCTGCCAGTCCCAGCAGCAAGGAGGAGGAGGAGGAAGAGGCAGAGGAGGAAGATGAGGAGGGCCCCCGGGGTCTGGGGGACCCCAGAGAGAAGCCGACATCAGAGCCCGCTGTGTACTTGAAGACGGAGCCCACTGGGCCGCCAGCCACGCAGGACATAAGCTATTTACCCAAAGGCAAGGTCATCAACAGTAAAGTGACGCTGCAGGCGCTGCGGGACACCAAGGTGGCCATGAAACAGCGCAGTGACGATGCGCCACCCCAGTCCCTGCCCGGGGCCAGCAGCATCCCCTGGGTCCTGGAGCAGATTCTGTGCCTCCAGCAGCAGCAGCTTCAGTAGATCCAGCTCACGGAGCAGATCCGTATCCAGGTCAACATGTGGGCATCACCCGCCCTGCACCCCGGTGTGGCCGCGCTGACGCCCTCAAGACCTTGGGCAACCACATGTCTCAGCAGGTGTCTGCGGCCGTGGCGCTGCTCAGCCAGAAGTTCGGAGGCCAGGTCCTGTCCCTGGACTCCTTGAAGCCAACCAGGCTACCTCATGCCAACGTCCCCGCTGGCCCTGTGCCCCCGCAGGGGCTGACACCCTTTGCTCTGAAGCCAGAAGGAGCGCGGGTGCTGCCCAGCGTCGTGTCTCGCCTGCCCAGCACGCTGCTACCTCAGGCCCAGGGCTCCATGCTCTTCCCTGGCCCTTTCTCCGCCGTGGCACTGGACCCGACCAGGAAGGGAAAGGGGAAGCTGCCCAGCGCCCCAGAGCTGGACGTGAAACCCAAAGAAGAAGCCGTCCTCTCCAAGCACAAGTGTAAGTACTGTAGCAAGGTTTTTGGCACCAACAGTTCCCTGCAGGTCCATCTGTGCTCTCACACCGGAGAGAGGCCCTTCGTGTGCCCTGTCTGCGGCCACAGCTTCACCACCAAGGGCAACCTCAAGATGCACTTCCATCGTCATCTCCAGGTGAAGGCCAACCCCCAGCTCTTCGCCGACTTCCAGGACAAGGTAGTGGCCGGTGCTGGGGTGCTCCTTGCCGTCTCTGTCCCTGCCAACAATGCCAGCACCTCTGTAGACAGCAAGCCCATCTTTGTGCCCGGGACACCTTCTGCAGGGCTCCCTCAAACTCTGCCATCAGGGATGAATCCCAAGGAGCTCCTGAGCGGTCCCTTCCCCAGCGACTTGCAACCTGGGCCTTCTCCCGGAAGTGAGGGTGGCACCCCCTTGCCAGGCGTGGGGACCATCCGGAATTCTCCCAGGCTCGGTGGCTTCTCAGGGAGTGGGACCCCCGAGCCCGGGTCGGAGACCCTCAAGTTACAGCAGTTGGTGGAGAACATTGACAAGGTCACCTCCGACCCCAACGAGTGTCTCATCTGCCACCGGGTCTTGAGCTGCCAGAGTTCCCTCAAGATGCACGCACACGGGCGAGACACCCTTCCAGTGTAAGATCTGCAACCTCGCCTTCTCCACCAAAGGCAACCTGAAGACGCACCTGGGGGTCTCCCACGCCAACAGGTCGCCAGGACCCAGCACTCGTGCCCCATCTGCCAGAAGAAGTTCACCAACGCCGTCATGCTGCAGCAGCATATCCGTATGCACATGGGAGGCCAGATCCCCAACACGCCGCTGCCAGAGGCCCCCTGGGGGCCGAGCCTCTGGTGGATGAGAATGGTGGCACAGAGGCCAGCTCCTTTGATGACATAGAGAGCGTTGATGCAGACGCGGCCAGCCCCCAGGGGGGCCCCAGTGGCTCCAAGGGCAGCGGGGCCCTCCCCAAGCTTCACTCGGCATCACCCACGCTGGGATCCTCTCTGGATACCCCTGAGAGGGCCGCTCAGGGTCCCCTCGGCCTACAGCGGCAGAGGAGCCGGGACAACAGCTCGGTGGAGAGTGACAGCTTTACAAATGATTCGTCCTCAGTGATGGAAGACCCAGAGTATCAGAGCCGAAGTCCTGAGGCGCTCGGGGAAGACCGGGCCTTCCAGGTCATCTCCCTGGCCAACAGCCAGGCGGAGAGCGTCAGGTCCAAGTCCCCTGAGGCTGGAGGCCATGCCAAGGGCGCCTAGAAGGAAGCTAGGAGCAATCTCCCACCATTCATCAGAACCCAACCAACTTATGTCAAAGTTGAAGTTCCTGGCACGTTCGTAGGGCCCTTGAGCCTGTCCCCAGGCATGGCACCCCTGTTGGTGGCGCAGCCCCGCCGACAGGCCAAGCAGCATTGCTGCACGAGCTGCCTGTGGTGAACATGGACCCCGCCGTGTGGAACCAGTACAACACTGTGCTCAACGGTGGCCTCGCTTTGAAGACCAATGAGATCTCAGTCATCAGAGCGGTGGCATCCCCACCCTGCCTGTGTCCCTGGGGGCCAGCTCGATGGTCAACAACCCTACTGCCCCCAAGGCTGATGGCTCCCAGTCCAGCACCAATGTTGATGAAGGGAAAACAGGTGCAACGGACGGTGTCTCCAAACACCAGTTCCCTCCCTTCTTGGAAGAAAACAAGATTGCAGTCAGTTAAGATGCAGAGAAGTCACATGGAAGGGCGAGAGTCTAGAATCAGAGTGAGAGATCTAGAATCTGCCCCTCTCCGCCTTTCTCTCTTTTTAAAAATTTACAAAACCCACCTCATCTCGCCTCTAGTGGCTTTGCCCTCCCTTATGTGCAAATTGCCGTCTTAACAATCAACGAAGTTTCTATGCTGCTTTGCAAAAATGGAAGAAATATGAAAAAGGAAAGAAATAGTGCTTAATAGAAGACTAGTATTTTTGTTTAACTTTGGAAAGAAGCGGGTCTTGCAAAACCGCTTTACTTGCGGCAGACTTTTTATACAGAACCTTTGGACCACTTGCAGTGACGTTTCCAAAACCCTGTGTCTGCCACCGCTTTGAAGGTGGGACGCTTGGAACTGGTGGAACCACAGCAGAAAAGACAGCTACATAACGGAGTGAGGGACATTGGGGAGGTAGGGGGCTGTATCCTTGCTAACATACCTGTTAGACGGGCGGGTGAGTGGGTAGGTTCTCCTACCTTGTCTTCGTGACCTGCTTTGTACGGTCTCCCCAACCCTGCCCCATCGTGCTCCCCACCCCACACACAGTTTGTTCTTTTGAATATATTGTCTTTTCAAAACTGAGGTTGGAGGATGCAACGAGTCCTCCAACCACAGAACCTTTGCCTAATGAGTGGGGTGACCTCATGGACAGATTAGTCCTTTGGGTATCAGTGCTGCTTATTTAATACAGTTCATTTAGAGGGGCTCCCTCCCCAAGAATTCCAGCGTACTCCCCATGCATTCTGTACACCTTGTCTCCTGAATGCCAGGATCACAGGTGAGTACCTGCATAGGGAACCTCAGGTGACTTAATTAAGCTCCCCAACCCTTTCTCCTCTCTGGAAGATCTGGGGATTTTTGTTCTTGAGAAAAAACTCTCATTGGAAGCTATGTTTCTTATTACAGGTTTACATACTCTCCTTTCCCCCCCCCTCCTTTTTTTAAAGAAATATTTTTTTTTATTTCCTTGGTGACTTAAGCCAACTAATTATGAAGATGTTTCTACCCCCCTTCCCTGACAGCTACATGAAGGCTGCATAGTTGGAACAGGCAAGTCCTAGGTATAAAAGCTTTAATTTATCTACCTCATTTTCCTTTTAATGTTCTTGTAGCCATAGCCTCTATTTTCCTATGTCTGGGACCACTGAACTCTTCCCAGGCCGTGTCTTAAACCTAAGAATTGGTGTGTTGGTGGGAGCAGTTAGGACATTGGAGATATTTTTGGTATTTCCCCTCCCCCCCAATCTCTTTTTGTACTACATGTGATACTGTGTAAACTATAAATCTTTGTCTCGGTTTAATGAGGAAGAAGAATTTAGAAAAAGCTCTAATTTTGAGGGCAGAGGATTCTTTACCCTCCATGTAGGGCATGGTGACAGGTGGATCAAGACTGTTAAAAAAGCCCAGGATCCAAAGATGTTTCCCCTTTTCTCTGTGTGTGTGTGTGTGTGTGTGTTGTTTGGAGTTTTGTTGGTTGTTTGTGGGTTTGTTTTTTTTTTTTTTTTTGCAAAGTTGTGCCTTTCCTTCTGGAATTGTGACCACATTAACTGTATCTGTTTACACTGAAGTGAATATTGTTACAGAGAACACACCAGGGACTGTATGTTAATAATGCCTTTTTAAAATATATAATCTATGGAGTAATCCCTCTAGTTGTACCTGCTGATGCTGTATGCCTGTTGGAGAATAAATCTAGATTTTTTTATTAAAAAAAAAAGAAAGACTATTCTACAACAGTGGCACTATGCAGTGTTTGTCATTTTGTGACTAAGATACTTCACTCAGCATAATGTTCTCCAGGGTCACTCATTTTGAATAATATTGAATGAGTTCCTTGTTTTTCAATGCATCGTAGTATACCATTGTGTGAATATACTAAGTCCAGAATGAAGGCTGTATAGTGGAGTGTCCTGGGGGGAGGGAACTGTTGGATACCAATGAAAGAATTTTTCTTTTACTTTTCAAAGAGAAGAGCTAACTGGGGAGAGGGAGTGGGCAGGGAGAAAAATGCAACAATGAATGAATGGAAATCCAAAATCTCTGTAAACGTTCATTAAAATTAATAAAATATTTTTTTTAAAAAAAGAAAGACTATTCTTTGGAGAAAGACATCATGATTGGAAGAGTGAAAGGCAATAAAAGATAGGAAGATGCTCAAGCAGACAGATTGACACAACGGCTGCTTAAAGGGCGTTGAGTGTGCCGGAAAAATTGAGGATTGCACAGGGTAAAATAGGGTTCAGATCTGTTATCCATAGGGTTGTTATGGGTTATACTTGACTCAACAGTACTTAACAATAACAGCTTCTTAATCCAGCTTGAATTTCTAGCAGTTCCCTCTCAGCGCCCAGTCCTTGCCATTTTTTAATAATCTTTAACATGATTTTACTTGTAAATTATATTGTTTGATAATTTCCACAGTGCATCATGTTGGATGACGTTTTACTAAAAAGGGAACAAATATAGATCTCTTTCAGTCAGTTATCTGAGTGGCTGTCTTTCATAAATACAATTGAGAGAAAAAATTTGGAGAAAATATAATATAGAAAGGTAATTAAGACAGAGAATCAGTTGAGAAATATTCTCAAGTAAATTATAGCAAATACCTCTATAGCACAAGTTCATTCATGAATACAAAGAATGTTAAATGTATATACTTACAAAACCATTAACTTTTCTAGAAAAAAATCCACAGAAATTATTATTGGAATTTATCTATTGAGTTTTATTTTAGATACTATA
>NW_006399762.1:11524397-11525475 GCF_000299155.1 Elephantulus edwardii
TATAATAACTAGTTATTCATCCCTTTACATAATATTTATCTCACATTGGAATATTTACACTTTAAATATATATTGTGTTGTTTTTGTTGATTGCCATCGAGTTGAGCATGACTCATTAACGACCCTAGGATATAAAGGCCTGAAACCTTTCTATAACTATCATCATTTTTCAAATTTCATAGAGTTTCCAGAGTCATGTCTTTAGGAAGCAGATGCCACTCCTGCTTCCAATTTCTAATTATAAACACACACACACACACACACACACACACAATTTTATTATTGAAGGGTTTCTTCTTTTTGTTTTTATTAATATTTTATATTGATTTGTACATACATAGGGTTTTCAGAGGCCTGCTATTTCAGAAGTAGATGGCCAATCATTCTCCCTAGTCTGTCTTTATGTGAATGTTCAGATTTAGAGAAGTATTAGGCAGACCAGCAAGTTAAAGGTATATCCCTTATTGTGGAGTTAACTTTAATGTCAGTGTTGTCCCTGCCTTTCTCACAAGCGTCTTTACCCACTTATTTCCCTGCTACACCATCCACCAGGATACCCATCCACTTCTACCCGCTCCCTTCACATCTCTCTCCCTTTGACCAGCTCTCCATCTAATAACTTATATATGAAGCTTCCTTGGCTTCTGTGATTCGAAACACATCAACTGCTGGTAGTTCCTTATGTTCGGAATAAAGTCTCTGAAGTTTAGTCATAATGTTTCCAGAGCAAAGGTGATGCGTCCTGTAGAACTGGTGTGTAGATAGGCTCGGGCCAGAACAAACGTCGTGAGGTTTTTGGCATCTTCTGATTACCTGGGAAGATGGGCAGGGACTGTGACGGGCCTTTAAGCTGCCCAGCTTTCAGCTGGTCAGACTACTATTAACATATTTCAGCTAACAGATGGTGCCTGGATGTGCTCACCAAGTTGTGCCAAGAAATCTGGAGAACAACCACTTGGCCAACTGACTGGAAGAGATCTGTATTTGTTCCTATCCCAAAGAAAGGTGACCCAACAGAATGTAGAAACTACAGAAAAATCTCACAGATTTCACATGGAAGCAAGATTTTACTGAAGAT
>NW_006399762.1:11526549-11542329 GCF_000299155.1 Elephantulus edwardii
TGGGAGTGTCAGAGATAGTGCGATTGGCACAGGACAGAGCAAAATTTAGGGCTGTTGAACAGAGGGTCGCTATGAGTCGCAAGGGACTCGACGGCACATAACAACAACAACAACAACAAATTGATTTGCTCACAAAGTTTGCATACATTATCTTCCATACTATCCTTCATTGACATTGTATTTCATACAATCATTTCCATTCATTATGTTTTATGAAATTAATCATCTTTGAACTATGTGCAACATTACCCTGTCTTTCCATATCCTTACTGGATCGTTCTCATTTCCTTTACTTCCACCTACCAAATTGTGTGGCTCTGTCATTTCCCCTGTGCTCATCCTCACCCTTCTGCTCCCCCCACCTTGGATCTTTATACGAAATTTTCTAAATGATAAAATGTGTAGAGTTTAGTCTTCTGAATTTATCGAGGCAATGGTATATTGTTAGGTTTTTTTTCTTATCCTTGAGGTGCCATCCTGATTTATTAAAATGAATTCACTCGTGAAGTTATAAATGATAATTGTAAGATTATTTGACTTTATATATTCCAAAAGCTCTTATACTTCAAAAGTGTATCACTTCTTTGAAAAAAAGTACACCTTTTAAAGTAAAGGTTTTGAAAAGTATAGTATAGAAACTGAGATCTATACTTTTATCTATCTATCTATCTATCTATCTATCTATCTATCTATCTATCTATCTAATATTGTTGTGTGTACTGTAGATTCAGAGCCGACTTATAACTGACCCTCTGGCAGTTTTTCAGAGGCAGTTAATTGTACAGGCAGAGATTCCCTTCCTTCTCTTACAGAACTGCAGGTGGCTTCAAGTCATGAACCTTCAGGATTGCAATGCAGCGTCTTAACACTAGACCACCAGGGCCAAAAGAAAAATTTTGTGTGCCATAAAAAACATAACAAACAATAAAAATGTCTTTATTATGGTGCGCGCACGTCGCAGTGCTGGACTCTGTTTCCGCGATCTCCTGCGCAAATGGGCTTCGTGGCTTAGGGATTTTTTTCCTCCCTCCCGGTGCCCTGCCACCCGTGATCACGCCGAGGCCCGAGGGGTCGCTGCCGAGGTTTCCACCAAGCCACGACAAGAGTATGGCAGCCATCCCCTCCAGCGGCTCGCTTGTGGCCACCCACGACTACTACCGGCGTGAGTAGGGGCCCTTGCCCTGCGTGCCCCAGCCCCGTACCCTGAGACCAGACGGTGGCCGCCTGCCCTCCAGGCCACCTGGTTAGCCACCGTGATCCATGCTCCCAGTTCCTTGAGATTCCTTCCTGGAATTGGGCCCCTATCATTGGTGTGACAGGCCGTGGTTGGAAGGCTAGCGGTCAGAGCCCCTGTCCTGCTGACCTGCCTCCCCTCCTCCGGCCGTCTGGGATCCACTTCCAGTAACAGCTCCTGTGGAAGCACTGAGTACCCGGGGGAAGCCATTCCCCACTACCCAGGGCTCCCCAAGGCTGACCCGGGCCACTGGTGGGCCAGCTTCTTTTTCGGGAAGACCAGTGTCCCATTCATGGCCACTGTGTTGGAGTCCCCAGAGCGCTTGCGACCCCAGGCCTCTGGCAGTGTGGTCGCCTGTGACCTGGCCCAGGGCAACACAAGGAAGCAGCCTGGCAGCACCCAGGCGGCGCTGGCCCCGGGCTCCTCTTGAAAGGGCACCGACACCACCACCACCGACGCCTTCCTGAGGGGCTTCTGTCAGCACCTCTCTGCCCCACCCCATAGACTAGGCAGGTGCACCAAGTGCAAAAGTGGGTGGTTCTTTCTATTTCAAAAAAGCAAAAGACCAAAAAGTTGAGAGAACCACATTGTTTACTGTCTAATCACACATGAGCTTTTCGAATATCCATAGCTGTTTTATCCACCCCAAGTGGAAATAAACTTGAAGCCACCAGCAAAAAAAAAAAAAAAAAAAAAGTCTTTATTACAAAGTAGATGCTGTATTTACACAAAATGAATTAAATGTAGATTTTATCCCAGAGTCGAAATACCATGATTGCACAGACTGTAAACACTGTCAAAGTCATATTGGAAAACCTACTAAAGACGTAATAAAAATAATTTGAGAAAAATAACAAAAAATAATAGATGAGTGTTTTTATTAGTATCAACTTATATGATAGCATTGTAAGAGGTCTGCTCTAGTGTATGGCATTAATAACCCAAATTCTATACCGCTCTCGTGGCTAGAATTCACCAGTTTCTCTGCGGAAGAAAGCTGGGTAATCTCATCCGCTGAGATTTATAGCCTCGTAAATCCCACAAGTAGTAGCTGTGAGTTGATTCTGACTCAACCACAATGAATGAGTTAAACATGAAATTAATATTTTTTATCATAAAAGTCATTCAAAACAGATCATTCTACATACATTCCCTGTACACTCAGTTATTTTTATATCAGAAATAATAATTATTCTTTCCTTTTCAAAGAATAGAGAATAACATTTTTCATATTTATATGTATATATTTGAATTTTGTAATCATTGTATAATTTACCTTGGTCAAATAGTCTGATGAAGGACAAAACAAAGAAAACCTGAAAACATTTTTTAAATGTCCTCTAAGGTATTTGAAAGCTCCCAAAGAAGTGTGAAATTGAAGGCTGATATCCATGAAAGCGGAGAAGTTAAGCCAGTCAGTGTGATCCTCTCTCATAGAGAAATGGAGCTAATTTCCTCAAAGGTGATGGAAATTTCTATAGCTATGGCATTGAAGTAAATAACCTGAGTGAAAGTTTCAACAGACTCAGAAATAAAAATAAGAATTCGAATTTTATTAAAGAGTTGGAGCTGTGGAAAAGATTCAAAGTTTGTGCTGGTCTATGTGAGTAAAGTTGGATTACAAACAAACTAACATTTCAACACTTAAAGCTACTTTTAAATAATATTATATTTTCATTGAATTAATATGCGAATACTTTTTGTTGTTTTATTGTTATGTGCCTTTTAGTTGCCTGCAACTCATAGCGACCCTATGTATAATAGCCCTAAACCTTGTTCAGTCCTTTTCCAGTTTCACTGTCTCTGACACACCCACCCCCGTTAGTCCAGTCACTGAATCAATCCACCTCATAGAGGGTCTTCCTCTCTTGTGCTGTCCCTCCACCCTCCCAAGCATGACGTCCCTCTCTAAGGACTGGTCTCTTCGAAAGTAGGCCAGATGCTGATTGTGAAAAAGACCACTAACTACTCTTATGCAAGTTCAGGCTGAAGCTAAGGAAAATTAAATCAAATCCATGGGAACCAAAACATGACCTTGAGTCTATCCCACCTGAATTTCAGAACCATCTCAGGTACAAGTTTGAGGCCTTGAACACCAATGAGCAGAGACCAGATGAATTGTGGGAGGATATCAAGAGTATCCTCCAGGAAGAGTGTAAAAGCTTATTACAAAGACAGGGGAGAAGAAAAAAAAAGACCAAAATGGTTGAAAGAAGAGACTCTGAATTTTGCACTAAATTGTTCAGAAGCCAAAGCAGAGGGAAGAATTCAAGATATTAAAGAGCTGAACAGAAGATTTCAAAAGGCAGTGCTGGAATACAAAGTAAAATATTACAATGAAATGTGAAGGAACTGGAGTCAGAAAATCAAAAGGGCTGGACTCATTCAGCATTTCTTTTTTTGTGTGTCTGTGTAGCGTCAAATCAGATCTGACTGGTACAGGAGGATATTGTCCCCCCCATCTCCAGCAGAGCATCTGGTGGATTCAAACCGCACGCTTCTGGGATTGCAGTGCAGCTTCTTGCCACTAGGCCACCAGAGCTCCCTTCATTCAGCATTTCTTAAACCAGGGAATTTAAGAACAAATTCAAACCTCAAGTTGCTATACTTTAGGATACTTTGGGCAGAATATTAAATGATCCAGGAGGTATTAAAAGAACGTGGGAAGAATATACTGAGTCACTATACCAAAAGGAATCGGCAGACACAGAAGAATGAGAATACTAGGCCCTTTAAAATTAGGTATGTATTACATGTAAAGAAGACAATGGTGAAAAGAAGATAATATCATACTGTGTTTCAATTTTCATTAAATCTTACGATATTAAGGATTCAGATACCAAAAGTTTCCAACAGGTGAGAGCACAAGACATGAGTGCCTGAAGGAAGATACAGTAGAAACCTCACTATAAATATCCTGCTAGTATTAATCAGCTACTATAAAAAAGTACTATATTCGTGTAATGCAAAGACAAGATAAAAAATGTCAACTAGGACTGAATCGAATTCTATGAAGAAATTTGAATTGAAAAAATACAATAAAATAAAAATCATAATGCAAAGACCTTTGTTGCAACTTAGGAAGTAAGAATATATGTTACCTTTTTACATATTTTGTAATAGAAAGAAACTTATTATGTAATGTATGTTTATCACTAAAGAAAAGAGTGATATATGAATGATGAAACTCTGGAGGAATGTTACAGTATGCAGAGTCTTTCAGAAAAGACTAGCAAACCACTGAAGCGTCAAATGCTTTGGACATAGCCAGGGTGAGCAGTTACTTGACAATTATTACTCAGTAGAGATATATGAAACAAGATGCTAGAAAGGACAGACTGGGAAAGTCAGGGCAGATTGAGCCAGGAAGAAGCACAAATGCAATCTTTTGCATGGCATAACAATACTTTATATCTTCCCCAGTTTTTCAGAGGTAAAGGAGAACAGCAAAACCAAACTGAAATCACGTGCAGATATCAATATAAGGCTCTGGTGGCTTAATGGTAAAGAATTGTGCTGTTAACCCAAAGACACATGGTTTGAATCTACCAGTTTATTTACAAACAAAAGATGGCCAGCATCTTACCATGAAATCTGAAACCTCAGAAAACCCTGGAGGGTCAGCTGTGAATCAGTTCCAATTAAATGGCACATAAGAAAACACCATATGTTCTTGTGAAGCCTGTAGTTATTGTTATATCCTGTAGAGTGGCTTGCAACTCATAGCAACCCTACATACAACAGCTTTAAACCCTACTCTATGTCCTGTACTAACCTTATTGTCTGGGACACAACTACCTCAATTACCCCAGTCACTGAATCAATACATGTCATCAAGAGTCTTCCTCTCTTGCACTGTCCTTCTCTCCTTCCAAGCCTGATGAACCTCTAAAAGGATTGGTCCCTTCCTGCAACATGCCCATGTCAGATGAAGCTTAGGAATCCTTACCTTCAAGGAGCAATCTGGTTTTACCCTCTTTAGGACAAATCGATTTGTTTTCCAAGACATCCATAGTATATTCACTACTCCAGCACCACAGCTCAAAGTCGTCAACTGTCTTTCTATCATCCCTAGTCATTCTCCAGCTTTCTGATGCACAGCAAGTAAGTACAAAGACCTGTTTCAGGCACACTTTAGTATCCAGACTGACATTGTTGCTCCTCAATTCTACGCAAAGTTCCCTGATAGCAGAGTATCCCAATGCAATTAATCTTTTGATTTTCTGGCTGTTGGCACCAAGAGAGTTGATTGTGAAGCCATCCCTTCACTATCTATTATGATGCTACTAATTGGCTCAGTGGTGAGAATCTTTGTTTTCTTTCATTTGTATTATACTAGTTTATTTTGAAAATTAGAATACACTATTTTCCAGACCAGAATCTTTATTTTCTTGATGTTGACTAAGGCTGCAGTCCTTGACTTTCTGCAGCTAGTGCTTCAGGTCCTCCTCAGTTTCAACAAATATGGTTGTGTCATCTGAATAATGTAGATGGGTAGGTTTTATTTATTATTATTATTATTACTAATTTTAGTGAAAATTTGCAGAGATTTTGGATTTCCATTCTTTCACTGCTGCCACTTTTCTCCCTGCCCACCCCTCCCCTCCAGTTCATTCTTGTCTTTGAAAAGTAAAAGCAAAATTCTTTTATTGTTATACAAATTATTGATGAGTCTTCTTCCAATCTTGATGCCACATTCCTCCTCATAGAACTCAGTCTCTGGCTGATCTGTTTGTTCCACATATAGACTGAAATTCTGTGAAGATAGGAGATATCCCTGCCTTACAATCTTCTCAATTTAAACCATGCAGTGGTTCCTTACTCTGTTCTTATGACTATGACCTGGGCTACTTATAGGTTTTCCATGAGCACAACCACATATTCTAATATTCACATTCTTCTGAGTTAGCACAATTTGTTATGATCCACAGGCAAATGCTTTTGGATAGTCTGTGAAATACAGCCATTCCTCTGGCACTCCCTGCTTTTAGTCAAGATCCAACTAACATAAGCTACAATATCCCTAGTACCATGACCCCTTCTATACCCAGCCTGCACTTTTGGCAGTTCTCGGTTGATGCACTTTTTTGTTCCACTCATTCTTTAATATCTTTAGCAGAATCTTGCTTGCATGTTTAATTTTAATGATATTGTGCAATAATTTCCACACTCTGTTGGGTCACCTTTCTTGGGAATGGGAACAAATATAGATCTCTTCCTGTTAATTGACCAAGTTATTGTCCTCCAGATTTTTTGGCACAACTTAGTGAGCACATCTGGGGCAGCATCTACTTGTTGAAATACGTCAATTGATATACTATCAATTACTGGGGCATTGCTTTTTGCCAATTCTTTTAGAGCAGCTTGAACTTCTTCATTCACCATTACAGGTTCATGCTCTTATATTGTTTCATGAAATTCTTCTGTGTCAGCCAATTCAGTTTGGTACAGAGACTGTGTATACTCCTATCTTCTTTTAATGCTTCCTGGATCATTTAATATTCTGCCCAAAGCAGAGTCCAATAAGCCAATCCTTAAGTATTGCAACTCGAGGTTTTTTGTTTTTTAATTTCTTCAGCTTAATAAATACCAAGCGAGTTTGGCCTCTTTGATTTTCTGACTCCAGCTCTTTGCACATTTCATTTTAATACTTTACTTTGTCTTCCTGAGCTGCCCTTTGGAATCTTCTGTTCAACTCCTTAATGTCTTCCCTTTGCTTTGGCTCCCTGTACTCTACTGCAATGTTCAGAGTCTCATCTGACATCCATACTGGTCTTTTCTTTCTCCTCTCTCTTTGTTATGACATTTTGCATTCTTCATGAATGATATTCTTGATAGCCTCCCACAAGTCATATGGTCTTTGCTCAAAATTGTTCAAAGCCTTAAACCTATTCCTTACATAGTTTTGGAATTCAGGGGGATAGATTCAAGGTCAAATTTTAGTTCATGTGGATTTGATGTCATTTTCTTTAGATTCAGATAGGAATTGCATATAAGTAGAATATATTTCACAATCAGCACTTGGTCTAGTTTTCACCGCTGATATTGAGCTTCTCCAGTGATTCCTTTCATAGATATAATCAATCTGATTCCTAAGCACACCATCAGTTGAAATCTATGTGTATAGCCTGTGTTTTATGTTTCTTATAAAAAGTATTTGCAATGATTAAATCATTGAACAGAATTTTATCATTTTATATCTAGCCTCATTTTTGTTCACCAAGTCCATGTTTTCCAACTATTGATCCTTCTTCTCTGTTCCCAACTTTTGCATCCTTGTTACCCATTATTATTAATGCATTTAGATTGCATGTTTGATCAATTTCTGACTGCAAAATTTGGTAGAAATCTATTTCCTCCTCTTTGACACTTCTTGTTGGTGCATAAATTTGAACGATGGTAGTATTGACTGGACTGCCTTCTATGTGTATGAATATTATCCTGTCACTCACAACATTGTATTTCAAGAGTGATCTAGATTTGGCTTATTTTAATCTATGAAACCGTTTGGCTTTTTTTTTTAATCTCTGAAAGCAACCTCATTTTTTCTCACCTTTTCATCTCTGCATAGTAGAACAAATGATCTTCTGATTCAAAATGTCCCATGCCAATCCATCTCATTTGGCCAAAACCTAGTATGTCAATATATATGTGTTCTATTTGTTTCTTAACAAAGTCTATTTTTCCTATATTTATTTATGCTTCTCACTTTTCATGTTCCGGTCACTAGTGTCTACTTACAACTCATCCTCCTCCCTTGTGTTTCCATGTTTGAGAGCTCAGCCTCCGTTGTCATCTTTGTTAGTCTAAGTGTGTTCTCTTGTACACAAGGTTTCCCAAGGTCCATCATCCCGGAAGTAAATGGCCAATCCTTCTTCCTAGTCTGTCTTCATTTTATTGTTAGGTTTTAGAACAGTATCTGACAGACAAGCATTTTACAGAAAGAAGCAAATGAAAGACACTTCTCCAATTTAGGAGCAGCCAGTAGATTCAGTGTTGCTCCATGCCCTTGGCATGTGTGTCTTGACCCATCCCTTTCCCTTATCCACCAGTATCCCCTTCTACTCCTGCCTATGCCATTCAACATCTCCCTCTTCCTGGCAGGTCAAGGCATTCAGAATCACAGAAGCCCAGAAGGCTTGAGATCTAAGGATTTTTTTGTAATAATGCTTATCATTTTGTGCTTGTAATTACAATGTTGTTTTGTACCGTTGAGTTGGAACCAACCCGTAGCTAGCTGACCCTTTGACCAGTTTTCAGAGACAATCACACAGGAGGAGATTTCCCATCCTTCTCCTGCAGATTATCTGGTGTCCTCGAACCATGTGCCTGCGAGATCATAGTGCAGCTCCTTGCCACTAGACAACTAGAGCTCCCCTATCATTGTAATAGTGCTTATAGTTTTTTCAATGTTTTTTTTTTATCTCTTGTTATAGTCATTCTTAAATATTTTTAGCTTCTTTATATGCTTTTGTGCCACTTATGGACTGAAAATAGGGCAGGAATTTGTACAACTCAATTAAACAAGAAGGACATGAATAGATACCATGTTACTTTGCTAAGATGTCATAACAAAAATAATGCAGACAAAAGAAAATCCTGTGATGCACTTTTTTCTGTGATATAATTTTTAACATTCTTAACAATGAGATAGGATATAAAAGTATACTTACTGTTTCTTTTGTGTTGCTAGGAAGGTGCAGTTTTCAGCATTAGGTACTATTCAGATGAACAATTTACTGTCAGGAGAAATACAATGTAAGAACATGTCCTTGGTAAACTTCATGACCTCAAATGCCAAAAAAAGTATCAGTTGTATTTTTTGCTGTTTGGGCTTATAAACAGTAAAGTGAGCCTTGTTAGGATATTTAGTTTCCTTTGTATCTGTTATATCATCTACTTCCAGGATCCACCATAACATATGTATATATTTATAAAAAAAATATCACTCATAACAAAACACTACCTATCTTCAATAATTTAGCATACATTCCACTAGTGAAAATAAACTATGGAACTAGATGATGGAACTAAATAAATGGGAGCACTGGAGACCTAGAGGTAAGAAGCTGCATTGCTATTGTAAAGGCATGCGGTTTGATTCCACCAACTGTTCTGTGGGATGGGTGGGCAATCCCCTCCCATCATATTCTTATTTCTGAAAATAAGAAACAACGAAATAATAAATATATAAAATATAAGATCATGAAAGAGTTAAGAAGAACTATTAACAAACTGGGAATAATAACTATAATAGAAACAAGATTAGGATTATTGAGGCTGACCAAATGACTGTAGCACTGGGAGTTCTTATAGCCTCTATCCTAATTTTCTGTCAGGGTCTTGTGTCTAGGTTGCCTATTATAGCTAAAGTAAAATGCTGTATTTCCTTGGCCTCATAACCTGTTTATATTTTTTAATTCTATAGTGAAAAAAATTGACATTTTATGATACTAAGGTGACTCAATGGCACATAACAACAACAACAACAAAAGCAACAAGGTAGTGAAAAATATTGGCACTTTATAATACTAAAATTCTTAGGTTAGCACACAGTTAAAAATAAAAACATTAAAAATAATCCGATTCTAACTGATGCAATGGAATACAACTACCTGTGAAGTTATAATTTACTTGTAATTTTAATTGTTTTAAATAGTAATCAATTTATTGAGTAATAAAATATTATTAAGGTTATATTTTATTTATCTCAGTCTATATAGAAATCTTTATGTTTTAATATTACAATAAAAAAGGAGCAGATGAATAAATTAATGTTGAGAAATTTAAAGAAGCAAACTGAGATTTCTTGACATTAGTTACCATAGACAGATTTGATTATAAAAAATATGCCATTTGAAGAGCAAAGTATTCAATATGTTTAGTAGTGTTTTAAAATTCCAAAGCATATCTTTATATTTTTTTTTACATTCTGAATTGTTTATCAAGTTTCTTTCAGAAATGATGGATAAAATTGTAGTCATTCATGAAATAATAGGAAGGATTAACATATATTTACAATTCCTATTTATGTGTGTATATATTTGTATATGTATATTTATTTTTAGAAATGTACCCTATTATCACCCTATTAGCATGACAATTGAGGGGAATATTTTCTCTGAAAAGAAGCCTATTTAGAAGTTTTAAAACATATTGTGGTGGTTTGGTATCATTAAGTCAACTACAACTCACAGGAATTCTATGAACAACAAACTGGAATCTTGCCCTATCCAGTGATACCTTCATAATTTCTGACAAGTTCTAACCCATAGTTCTAATTTCTGTGCCAATCTATCTTGTTGATAGTATTCATCTCTTTCACTGACCCTCTACGTTTCATAGCATGATGTCATTTTCCAACGACTGGCTTCTCCTGACAACATGCCCTAAATACACCACTCTTGCCTCTAAGGAGCAACCTGGTTGCAGTTAATCCAAGATAGATTTGTTTGTTCTCCGGTTTAAGGAATATTTGGTATTATTTGCCTACAACACAATTCAAAGGTGGGCACAGGAGTTGACTAAAAATAATATGGCATGGGTCAGGTGCACTTTAATTCTTACGGTGATATATCTGATTTGAGCACTTTAAAGAAATCTTTTGCTGTACATGTCTCTAATAACAATTGTTGTTGTTGTTGTTGTTATTGTTGTTATGTGCCCTCAAGGAGTCTGTAACTCATAGCGACCCTATGCACCATAGCTCTAAACTCTGCCTTGTGCTGCTTTGATGATCACTGGCTGTACATGTAAGTAAAATTAAATCCTTGAATGTGTCATTCTTCTGTTTATCATAATGCTGCTTATTAGTCTATTTGTGAGAATTTCTAGTTTATTGTTAATGAAGTATAGTCTATGCTGATTGTTATTGTCTGAGCTCTTAATTAGTAGATACATCAAAGTTTCTTTACTTTCAGTAAATAAGATGTCGTCTATTGATGAAATCATTGGTTGGTAGAATTTTCCTCCAATTTTATATCCATGCTTATCTGTACACAGTTCAGGCTCTTGGATTATTTTCTTAGCATACAAATTCCACATGAGCACTATTAAGTGTTCCAGAATTCTCATTCATCGAATTTTTTTCCAAATGAATGTCTTTGCATAGTCAGTAAAACACAGGTAAACAAGTTTCTAGTATTCTTTGCTTTCATATGGAACCACCTGACATCTGCAATGATATCTTTCATTCCATGTTCTCTTCTAAATTTCTGGCAGTTCTCTGTCAAGCCCTCAAACCAGCAATACCAAAATGATTAATGGATTTTGATAAAAGCAATTTTTCATGTTCTTTCTATTGCCTTGACATATAATTTGTACAGGTTGAGAATGCTTTTGCATAAACTTGGTTTTATGTCTTGAAGTTCATTTGGTTTTATCTATACAAGTATTGTATGTATTCACTCTGATTTTTCCATTATTCTAGATTGCTGTCAAGTCATTAGCCTGATAAGACATACCTGAATTTTATAAAACTTTTATATAATGCATGGGATTTCAAAAAGACCTAGGCCAATCGGTAGGATCTGTAATCCCAAACAAAACACAATCTGTGTTATTTTAAGGGATTAGAGTCCAAAGAGGCTGAAATCACTGTCAGAGGGCAGAGTAGAAATGACCATGTGCTAATGTGATTAATAGAGGGCAAACTGGAGAGAAGAGGAAATGCTGGAAACTTGCATCTATGGTCTATTAAGCTGGCTGCATTTCAAAGCATGCAAGCTTCAAATAATTTTCCTGGGTTGGGCAAAGAACTCTCACAGGACATAGAAGTTTCCAACAAATTGGAATGCTGTTGTATGCCTTCCAGGAAGAACTGATTCAGAGCTGACAATGTAGCAGCTATAAACCACAGGCAAGGAGATTATCCATCCTTCTCTCATGGAGCAGCTAGTGGATTTGAACCATGTGGTTTTGGAATTGCAGTGCTGTTTTTTAGCACTCAGCCAACAGAGCTCCCTAACAGACAAGAATAGAAAATGTTAAGTCATTCACTGGAGAAATTGAAAGATGGCTGAGAGTTTAGTAGCATGTATACATTTTTTTTGCATTGAAAGCCATTCTAAATCTTCTCAATATATTTTTAAGGAAACAGTTTACTATAGACAGATAATTTTGTCTTGTATAGGTAATATTCAAACCCTGCTTAAATATATCTTAATTTGGAAAAATCATATATTTAATTCATATGTACACTATTTGTTTCCCTAAATTTAGCAACACTTTAAGTAGTAAAAGTTTAAGAATCAATCAGATAGCTAATGAGTTGTTGTTGTTGTTGTGTACTATAGTGACAGAACCCACCCACAGATAACTCTCCAGAGGGTTTTCAGAGGTAGTTAATTGCATGGGAAAAGATAGTCCATCCTTCTGTTAAAAAAAAAAAATAATAATAGCTTTCAATTGTGTAGCCAGAAGTAATTTCACAATTTCTAATCATTTTCATTTTTCTTTTCTGATATTTTTACCAATTAAAGTTTGTAGAAAGCTTTCATAAAGTAAGACTATTCCACATTTTATTATTATTAACAAAAATCAAAACAACCAATATTAATAAGTGTTGGGTAAAAAGCTTTAAATTCACACACTAAAAATTGTAGGGCTCTTTATTTTCTTTGTTTCTAAAATACAAGTTTCTGTTACAGTGATAATAAACAGTAATTCTCTTAGTCTTGAGAATTTATCTAAAACACACCTGTTTCACTTTCATGGTAATGGATTTTATTTTTCAACATTTAATAATCAGACTCTGAAAAAAGTTTCCAATTCTCATCCTACCCATTTTTACCAATGGCAATAACTTTTGTGGCAAATATCAGAAAAGATAATAACATCTAATGGTTGTCAGCCAAGGAAATAGATATAGGAAATGGGTTTCTGTCCTTTTGAAGTTGTAGACTATAACGGAAGGTTCTTTAGAGCCTATAAGTACGACAACTGCCAGGAAGAATACAAATCATGACTGCCACAAAAGTGACAGCCACTGATCGATGCATTCTATAGAAAGGGATTGTGAGAAAGGTAGTGTAAGAGACATTGAATTTTTTTATTTCTTGTCAGAAATAAATGGTGCAAAATATGCTTTGCCCTTGCCAACACATTGCAAATTTCTGCTTTCAAGATATTTCTGTTTTATTCTTCTCTAAGTGAGAAAAGTGATTTATTAGGATTTTGGTATGGAAAAAAGTGTTGTGGGTTTTTGGTGTGTTATGGGTTTTTTTCGTTTTTTGTTTTTTTTTTTTTCATTGAGCAGTTGCATAGTACAGAGTCTCCTTCTCCACATTCTAAGTTTTACTGTTGTATTCGCAAGCGACTCGATGGCACATAACAACAACAACATGTAGGTCATCTGCATATCTCTATTTTCAATAGAAATTTAGAAGCCATAGATAGTTCCACAAACAAAATTCAACAAGAATAGAAAAATTCTACCATGTCAATATTATTTTTAAGCATTTTCACATTATTTGTTAAATAAATGAATTGATAAAGATCAATACAAATTTAATTTTTCCAGATATCAAATGATCGATGCACAGCATGCTTTAGTGACAAATTTGAAAACAAATCTTAAATTCTTTCCCTTTTATAACAAGAGGAAAAACTATGTATTATAATCTACAAATATTATTCTAGTACTTAGAACGAACCCTCATTTTAAAAAGAATGCATTGATTACTTTCCACTCTGCAAGGAAAACTGAGCTTTACATACATGTTTTCACTGTTTCTTATTCTTTGAAAAATTTCAATGTATCATATTAGGTGCCAGCTGTTTCCAAAATATATTAATTTGGGAGAAAGAATATTTGTAATAGACACAAGTAGGTATGTGCTCAAAATTATGTTTCTTTATTTAAAAGAAGAAAGATTATAATGAATATGATTAATTTATTTCAAATTTTCCAATCCACTTAATATGTTGCTTTTTACAGATGTAGTCAAATTGTTAGTTGTGTAAGTTATCTGGTTAGATACAAAGACATGTTATATATAATGAAAAAAAATGTGTTTTCAATGAATAAATCATTATCTATAAAAAAATCCTATCATGTTATGTTTGCCATCACATTTATCAACAACATCATACTTTCCATATACTTATACTTCTTTTTATTTCTCCTTTCACATCTCAAATCTCAGGTAATTAATAAAAAAATTCTTGAGTGCATATTTGATCAATTTGAAATTGCTAAAAATACTTTTTTTACCATTCACATTAATGATTTCTGTGTACATTTAAACTTTTCATAGGTTTGATCTTTCATATAAACAGAGTATCAATGTTATTATCTACCATTCAGTCTTAGTGACTGTATGTATAAACAATAGCTCTGAACTCTGCCTTATCCTGAGCCAGTCTCACTGATTCTGACATATTTGTCCCTTTACCCCAGTTAGTGTGTCAATCCATCTCATCCAGGGTCTTCCTCTCCTACACTGTCCCTGTACCCTTCCAAGAATGATGTCCTTCTCTGAGAATTGGTCTCTCCTGGCTACAAACACAAAGTGTGTGAGACAGAGCTTCAAAATCCTTGCCTCTAAGGAGAAACGTGGTTTCAATCTCTTTATTACCTATCTATTTGTTCTCTTGTCAGCCATAATATATTCAATACTCTTCTTCAGAACTACAACTCAAAGGAATCAACTCTTCCATCATTCTTAGTCATTGTCCATCTCTCTGATGCATAGCAAATAATTATGAAGAACATGGCCTGGATTAGTTGCAGCTGAGTCCTAATTCTGACATCATTACTCTTTAGCACTTTGGTGAGGTTCGAGACAGCAGACTTTCTCAATGCAATGATTTTTTATTTTATTTTAACAAGTGTTGACTGTGGAACCAAACAATCTAAACTTGTTAATCTCAATCTCATCTCCATCTATCATGGTGCTGCCAATTGGTACAGAATAATAATGAATGAGACATTAACAGCCTAGGCTATACAGATCACAAACTCTTGCTTACTGAAAGTGAAAAAGACTTGAAACATTTAGTGATGAAGATCAAACACTGTAGTCTCAGGGAGTATGTCAGCTCAGCATAAACAAAAGAAATAAATATCCTCAAAACTGAACCAAGACACAACGACAGGATGAGTGAAATAACGATTGATGTTGTCAAGGATTCTGTTTTGCTTGCATCCACCATTAATGTCGTTCAAAGCAGCCCTTAAAAACGAAAATGACACAATTGCACTGGAAAAATTTGCTACAAAAGATATCATTTAAAGTATAAAAAAAGCAAAGATGTCATTTTGAAGACTAATGTGAGCCCAACTTAAGCCATAATATATTCAGTTTCTTACTATACATATGTCAACTTGACAGTGACTAAGAAAGACTGTAGAATTGATGTCTTTGAATTATGGTGCTGTTGAGGAATATTTAATTGCAGTATTATTATTATTATTATTATTATATATTATTATTCTTATTATAGCAACGATAAAGCAACAGATCCTGTGGGAATCTGAAAAAAAGGAGTAATGGTAGGCATAGATCAATGGGGATTGATTGTATAAAACCCAATGTGAATAAAAA